>NW_027142564.1:177500-447230 GCF_026170545.1 Melanerpes formicivorus | reverse complement strand
TGCTGCTGTGTTGCAGCAGGAGCCATTAGTGCCCTGCAGTGTTCGTGGGCAGCGTGGGGGCTGGGGTGCAGCAGAGGCTCCTCGGGGGGGGCTCTGGGGGAGCCCTGGGGGGTTGGAGACTTTGTGCTGGCAGCTGCTGTGCTAAAGGGCAGTGCGTGGGCTGTGGGCTAGGCTCAGGGGGGAGCCCAGGCTGTGCCCTGTCTGTGCTTTGGTTGTGCCCAGGCTGTGCCCAGGTTATGCTTTGGCTGTGCCCAGGCAGTGCCCAGGTTATGCTTTGGCTGTGCTCAGGCTATTCCCTGGCTGTGTCCTGGTTCCTGATGTCAGTGATGAGGCAAATGATGCTCTTCAGACCACTCCTTACACCTCACCCCACACCCCAGGGCAGGAGTCACCTGAGCTCTCACTGCCTCCCTGTCCTCCCCTTCATCAGCTGCTGTGTGAGGGGGGCTGCAGGGTCCCTCCCCACCCCTCCTCTGTAAGCTTCTCCCTTGGCTTGAGCCCTCCAGCTGATCCCAGCCTTTAGCCTCGGGGCCCTTCCATTCTTGTGCTCCTGCTTCCAGCCCAGGTCCCTTCGAGGCTTCCTCAGCCACCACATTTATTTTCCCCTCCCAGGGCCACAGGACAGCAAAGACTCCAGGGCCAGGGATGGGCTGGGAATGAGGGAAGGGCCTGGGGGTGGTCAGGCAGGAGTTAGGCCTTGTCCCCACCAAAGGGGAAGGGCTCCAGTGCCCATCTGGAAGCTGTGTGTGCAGGAAGTGCCAGAACCTGGGAGCACTGCAGGGGACCAAAGGAGTGAATTGTGCTGCAGCTCTGCATGTGGCAGCTGGGAGATGAGCAGCAGCCCCTGGACACTGTGCCCTCCCATCCAACCTCATCTTCACTTTGGGGATGTGGGGTGGCAGCTCCAGGAGAACTGCAGAGAGAAAGGGGCAGGGGGAGAAGGCAACAAAAAGCCCTTCCAGCTGAGGCTCTTTATGCTGCATGTGTGTGTGGATGGTGCTGGAGCTGCACCTGCTGTGTGTGTCTGTGGGCAGGGTGGTAGCTGGCAGGTGCCGGGCGGCTGCTGTGCTGAAGGGCAGCGGCTGGGCTGAGGGCCAGGCGCGGGGGGGAGCTGTGGGCAGGCTGTGTGCTGGGTGCCGTGGGGGTGTCAGGCGTGGGTGCTGTGCTGAGCCTGAGCTTGGGAGCGCCTGGGGCTGGTGTCAGCTGTGGGGCGGTTTGGCTGTGCTGGGGGTGGTGGCATCCAAGGCCTCTGTGCCCCCCAGCCCCTTCCTGTGGGGCTCTGCTGTGCCCTTGTGCCAGGGGTGCCTCTGCCTGCCCTCGGGCACAGGGCTGTGTCCATCTCTCTGCAGGCCTCTCTGTGTCCCCCAGCTGGGCTCTGCCTTTTGTCCCTGCCCTCAGGAGGCTAAGCCTCTGTGCCCAGTGTGCCCAGCTTGCCCCTTTGGCTACTTGCAGCTGGCAGTGGTGCCCTGCCCCCAGCCAAGCCCGGTGGGTGCCCAGCAGCACCTTGGCAGCCTGGATGGGAGCCTGGGGTGGTGCTGAGCTCTCTGCTGGTCATTCTCTGCCCTCTCTTTGCCTTCTCCCCTCTCTCCTCAGCTGCTCTCATCCCTGCACAAGCTGCAGGACACCTCCTTGAGCGCTGCCCTTGCTGGGGGTGTCCAAGGAAGAGTCCAGGGGGGTCCAGCAGTGGCTTGGTGCTGGACTCAGCTTGGCTTGGCCATAGAGCACCTCAGAGCCTGGCCTGGCCTGGTCTGTGAGCCCAGGGCTTGGGGCTGGGGTGGCCTCCTGGGCAGGAGCCCCCATTTGGAGAGAGGCTGCTGGTGAGAGGAGGCCAGGAGGTGGGGGGGGTACCCCCAGGGCAATGGGGTCCCCAACTTGGGTGGCACTGGAGGAGTGCCCAGCTGGAGTGGGGAGGGAAGAACAGGAGGGTCCCCAAATGTTGCTGCCCCCCAAGTCTTCTTTGCCCCCAGGTCAGGCAGGGTCCCAAATGGCACTGCCAAGGGCCCTGCCCCCCAGAATCCCTCTACAGCCCCCCCACATCCCCCAGTGCTTGGTCCTATGGGGATGGGGGAGTCCTTTCCTGCTGCCTGGGTGTTGGGGACCATTGTTGGTTCCTTTGGGATAGCTTTGGGGTGCAGGGAGGTAACTGAGGGTGCCAGGGAGGCATTTTGAGCTCTCAGGCTGCTGTTGTGGTTTCCCTGGGGGCATTTTGGACTCCTCCTGCTTGTGGCAGGGTGCAGCATGGGCTGCCTGGGGTGGCACAGGGAGTTGGGGGAGGCTGTTTGGGGGTCCAGGGCTTTATCCCCCCCAGAGTGCCAATGCCTGCATCTGGCTGTGCTGGGCCAGCAGCCAGGGGTGCTCCTGCCTCAGCCCTTGGGCTGGCAGCACAATGCCTGCCCCTGGTGCTGGGTCTTCTGCAGAGCTGGGCAGAGAGGTTAAGGAGGTGTCAGAATCACCCCAAACCCACAGCCCCCCTGCCCAGAACACCCCTCCCACCCCCCCAGACTGTGCTGGTTGCCAGCTTCTGCTTCAGCTTCTCCCCCTTAACCTTGAGCCTTTTGTTGTCCTGGCTGGAGGGGGAGGATCCACCCCCAGCCCCTCCTGCAGCTGCTGTTGGGTGGGGGCACAGTTGGGGACACATCAGGGCCTGTGGTGCCCAGGTGGCTCCTGCCCTACCCAGTGTGCCAGGGTCAGCCAGGCCCCATCAAACCCCCAAACATTCCAGAGCCCCAGAGCCCCCCAGACCCCCCCCAGCCCCAGTGGATTCCAATCCCAGCCACAGGTTTCCCCCCATGAGCTCCAAAGGATCCTGATTGCAACCCTCAAGCCCCAGGGATCCAATCCCACAGCCCCCATCAGAACCCCACAGATTGCCCCTCGCAACCCAGATTGACCACCCCCAACCCCACAAACCTCCCCAGAAACCTACAGCCCCCCCATAACTGCCCAGCCCCCATCCCATAACCTTACAGAGTGCTGCTGTACCCCACAGACACCCCCAGCAGAACCCCAGCAGCTCCCAAGCCAAGCCCCAGGGGCTCCTCCCAATCTCCCCCCAGAGCTTCCTCCAGACCCACTGACCCCCAACCCCACAAACCCTCCTCCAACCCATACTCCTGGCCTCCCAAACCCATAGACAGCCTAACAGACCCCTCCCCAACCCCCAGCCCAGGGCAAAACCCAGCCCCAGAGGTTCCTGATCCCAGGATCTGCCTCAACCTCAGGGCTCTGTGCACTCCAGCTGAGTTTCTGAGCAGTTCTGAAGGGATTTGGTGACTTCTGAAGATGTTTTGGAGGAGTTTTGAAGATGTTTGGATGATTTTTCAGGCATATTTGAAGAGTTTTGAGAACACAAAACCTCCTCCAAACCTCCCCAAGGATCTTAGCAGTGAGATTTCAAAGGCTGTCTGGGTGCTATTAGGAACTTCTGGGAGGTTGGAGTGGGCAGCAGAGAGGTGTGCAGGGCAGAGGTGAGCACAGAGTGGGTGTGGTAGGGGCAGGGCCTGGGAGGAGAGCTTGGTCCAGAGCAAGATCTGCTGTCAAATGCAGCTGTAGGCAGCAGAGGCCTGGGTAGGCAGTGGAAGGAAGCTTTAGGCAAGACCTGGGAGAGGCTGTGTGGAGGCAGCTGTGTTGTGGTGCTGGCCTGCAGCTGTGTGCTGGGGGCTGTGTGCTGGGCAAGGAGCTGAGTCTGCACTTGTTGAGGCCTCCCCTCTTGAGCAGCCCTGGCTGTGTGCTGTGGCTGTGCTGCTGGGCTTGGGAGCTGCCCCCAGCAAGGCTGAGCTGTGCTGCCTGATCCTGGGCAGTGCTGAACCATCCCTTGCAGGTCTGTGCTCTCCTCTGAGCCCTTTGCTTCTCTCTGTCAGGGGCTGAGTCCTCTCTCTGTCATCCCTGTCCCTGTGTGCTGTGGAAGAGCAGAGTTTGCAGATCTGCCCCTTGGAGCAGCCCAACAGGTAAGAAATCCAGAGTGGGTTAACAGCAGGATCCTAGGCCCCCAGTGCAGCTCCCAACCTCTACCACCTCCTCCTGTCCAGCATGTTTCACCCCTCCAGGAGCTCTGAGGCACATCAGGTGTTGTGGGAGTTGAGGAATGCTCCAGGCTGCTGGGGTGAGTTGTGAGCAGGAGGTGATATTTGAGCTTGGGGCGTGGAGGGTGGTGGGAGAAGGTTGAAGGTGTTTTGGTCTTTCATTGGTCAGTGCTGCTGCCTCCATTGTCTGAGCCAGGGGAGATCAATGGACAAGGCCTGGTCCAGGAACCACCCTGCCAATGCCACCAGGCACGAGGAGAGTAGGACAAGACCACTGATAAGTCACAGGGTACCTCAGGGCACTGATCACAGGAACCTGGGGTCTGAGCACAGGTAGTAGAGGTCTGAGCCCACACTGTGGCAGAAACTGAAGGTTTGAGGTCCTGGGCTCAGGTGCTTCCATCTTCCCTATTGCACATCTGTGACCTCTTCTTCCCACAGTATGGCCTCACAGAAGGATCCAGACAAGAGCTGGGTGGAGAAGCAGCACCTAGAGATCAAGTTGGAAAAGCCAATATGCAGTCCCAAGGGAGAGGAGGATGAGGAGGAAAAAGAGGAGAAGATGGAGGATGATGCTGAGAATGACAACTGTGAAGAGGAGGATAATGATGATGATGAAGGCGACCAGGATGAGGGGGAGGAATGTATGAAGGAGAATGATGCCAGAGCAGGTCCCTCAGTGTCACCCAAAGAGCTGAATCAGTGTCTTGAATGTGGGCAGAGCTTCCTAGGTAGCTCAGAGCTAGTGAAGCACCACTGCCCGCCGCCTGGCTCCCGGCCCTTCGTTTGTGGTGACTGTGGCAAGAGGTTCCGCTGGAACTCAAAGCTCATCCAGCACCGCCGCACCCACACCGGAGAGAAACCTTTCACTTGTGCTGACTGCGCTCAGAGCTTCACCCAGCGCTATCATCTCACCCAGCACTACCTCACCCACACTGGCGAGAGGCCCTTCTCTTGTGACAGCTGTGGCAAGCGGTTCAGGCAGAACTCTACTCTTAGGCGACACCACCTCACCCACACCAGTGAGAAGGCCTTTACCTGCAGGGACTGCGGCAAGAGCTTCAAACACAGGTCCACTCTCACCATTCATCGCCGCATCCACACCGGAGAGCATCTGTTCCCCTGTGCTGAGTGCGGCAAGAGCTTCACCATGAGTACTCAATACATCCAGCACCAACTCATCCATAATGGTGAGAAGCCCTACAGCTGTACTGACTGCGGCAAGAGCTTCACCAACAAGCGAGCTCTCACGGAGCACCGTGGTGTGCACACTGGCGAGAAGTTGTTCAGCTGTGCTGCGTGCGGTCAGGCCTTCAGCCGTAGGGACACTCTCATTTGCCACCACCGCACCCACACCGGTGAGAAACCTTTCACCTGTGCTGACTGCGGAAAGAGCTTCAGCCGGAGGAGCACTCTCATTGCTCACTGCCGCGCCCACACCGGTGAAAAACCTTTCACCTGTGCTAACTGTGGGAAGAGCTTCAGCCAAAGGCGCTATCTCATTGCTCACCGTCGCACCCACACTGGTGAGAAGCCTTTCACTTGTCCTGATTGCGGTAAGAGCTTCACCCAGAAGGGCTCTCTCACCAAGCACCGCTACATCCACACCAGAGAGCAGCCTGCACTGGAGGGGAGGCATAAATCCACCTAGAATCTGTTGGGTAATCATGATCCTTCTGAGAGGGCCTTTCCAGCACCAAAATCATCCCTTTTACCTCTGCACTTCTCAGGGACTGGGGACACCAGCAGCAACAAACACCTCCTGCCCTTCTGAACACCAATTATTGCTAATGAGAACAATTACAGTGCTGAGTCGGCACAGCTGGAGCTCCCAGTGGAGCTGGGCAGGGCTTTGCCAGGGTCTGTCTGGTTCTTCCCCAATGCTTTGTGTCTCCCTGGGGTAAGAAATCCTCTGTCCATTGACCAATTGTCTCAATAAAACCCAAAAGTTACCCAAATCCTGTCTCTTTGCTTTTATTTCAGATATCCCTGCCTCAATGCCTGAATTTTGGGGCCATTTGCTCCCAAGGGATGGGGTGGAGCTGTGTGCCCAGTTCAAGGAGGGGAAAATGAGGTTCTCAGAGGAGTCTTGAGGGGCATCTCAGAGGCATTCTTCAGGGGCTTTCAGGTGATCTTAGGTGTTTGGGATTTGGATGGTCCTAGGACTGACTTTTAGGATCTTTGGAGGGTGTAGGGGGAATCTCATGGAGATCTTTGGAAGAACTCAGAAAGCTTCTGTTGGCTTTCCACTCTGGGGCTGGAACAGGTTGAAGAGCTGAGAAGAGGTTAAGCTGCCTGTTCCCCCCCAAAACAGAAGTGAGGGAAAAATAACAGACACAGGAACCAAAAAACCCTCTGGGTTGAGATAAGGACTTGAGATAAGACCAAAAGAGTTGAATCCAAAAGAGATCCCATAATGCACACTGACCTGAGGCTGTTTGCAGAAAGAAGCACAGCAGTGAGCAGCTGCAGCCTGGAGTTAAACCCCTGCACCCCTCCCCCTCAGCAAAGAGCCAGCACCTGAGAGCCAGAACCCAACAGCAGCAACTAGAACAGGAAGCCTCTCATGCTGCCCTCTGAACTACAAGCCCTGTAGTACTTTGCTCCAGCCAGCACTGTCCCTGTGAAGGTGGCATGAGGCAGGATGGAGTAATGGCAGCAAATTTTCAACTTAACCTTTGACATTGCCAAGCCCTCATTCTGTGCCACCTGCACCATGCCCAGCAGCGATCAGCAGCACACCTCAGGCACTGTCCATTCTCACTCCACAGGAGGTCTCTTTGCAGTACCCAAAGGGCTGCTCACTGCAGGTGCTCTGCAGCTCCACTCTGTTCCAGCACAGTCTGGATCAGTCCATGCCCAGTCCAAATGCTGCAGATGCTGGGGCTGTGTTTCCAGCTCTGGGGCAGTCTGAATCCAGTGACTCCTTCCATGCCTCCAAGTGAAAGCAAACTGTGGCTTGCATCCCAGTACTCAGCTTCCAACACATCCAGGTGTGGGGATCCTCCTGTCACAATAGAAACACAGATGGGTTCCACCCCTCATAGTTTGATGTTGTCAGAGCACTCTGGGCACCTGTATCTACTAAAGCTTTATCCTCTCATGGCTTCAACTTGCCAGGCCATTGGTTCTGTGTGATCCAACAAACCAATTTGTCTCTCCCCTCCATCTGGTTGGAGGCAGAGCCCCTATAATTGCTGGGTGCTGCTCTTTGGCCACAACAACCCCATGCAGTGCTACAGGCTGGGGTCAGAGTGGCTGGAGATCAGCCAGACAGAAAGCTACCTTGATGGTACTGGTTGATAGTAGGCTGAACATGAGCCAGCTGTGTGCCCAGGTGGCCAAGCAGGCAAATGGCATCCTGGCCTGTATCAGGAACAGTGTGGCCAGCAGGAGCAGGGAGGTCATTCTGCTCCAGTACACATGTTAAAATACAGTTTTGTTATTTTGACCTGTTCTTTGCCTTAATGACACACATGCCAGTAGAGAATGACCAGTTGAGATGTGACACGTGCCTGCTGATAGACTAGAGAACTTTACTGCCCTTTGGCCACAGCAACCCCATGCAGAGCTACAGGCTGGGGTCAGAGTGGCGGGAGAGCTCCCAAACAGAGAGGGACCTGAGGGTGCTGATTGACAGCTGCCTAAACATGAGCCAGCAGTGTGCCCAGGTGGCCAAGAAGGCCAATGGCATCCTGGCCTGTATCAGGAATAGTGTGGCCAGCAGGAGCAGGGAAGTCATTGTGCCCTTGTACTCAGCACTGCTTAGGCCACACCTTGAGTCCTGTGTCCAGTTCTGGGCCCCTCAGTTTAAGAAAGATGTTGACTTGCTGGAAGGTGTCCAGAGAAGGGCAACAAAGCTGGGGAGGGATTTGGAGTACAAGCCCTATGAGGAGAGGCTGAGGGAGCTGGGATTGCTTAGCCTGGAGAAGAGGAGGCTCAGGGGAGACCTCATTGCTGTCTACAACTACCAGAAGGGAGGTGGTAGATAGGTGGGGGCTGGTCTCTTCTCCCAGGCAAGCAGAACCAGAACAAGAGGACACAGTCTCAAGCTGCAGCAGGGGAGCTTTAGACTGGATGTTAGGAGGAAGTTCTTCATAGAGAGATGCAGAGTTATCCAAACAGTCCTACGTGACTGCCTCGGTGGTCTGTTTTGGTTTGTTCTGTTTTGGAATGGCCTCCTTGGGGGATGTCTGTTCCTCACAGATGAAACTTGTATCCACCTGGGGGAAGAGTTGGAATTATCTCTCTGTGCCAATTGGGATATGGAATCTTTCAGATCCTTCATGCAACTCTCAGTTTTTCCAGACAGAGTCTCAATGGCTGAAACCAAAGAACCACGTGTCATGCTATCCTCCAGTTGTCTCATTTGATCACTGAATTGGCCAACCGTAGGAGGAGCTCCACCATAATTCCTTGACACAATTCTGCTTGCCAGAATGTTTGCATAATTGGAAGGAGCAAGCTTGATGAGCTTTTTAGCAAGACCAGTACCCACAGGGATGCCATCAGGATTCAGAGTTTCATGTTCACCATAGAGTAGCTCTCTAACAGCAAATTCTCTCAGACACTTAATTCCCTCATCTATGGAAGTCCAGGGTTTAGGATTCCAGGGAAGATCATCTCGGGAAGCGTATCTCAGGGCAACTGCCATTAGAAGGCGTATCCACAGATTAACCTTACCAAGAGCCTTGCCTAGATGTCTATCTATCCCATTATCCCTCGAGAGAGTTCCTAGCTGAACTGCTGATTGTTTTGGGGGTAAAAAGAGCCAATTTGGTGCCAAAATGGCCTCAAGTTGGCCTTTATTGTCCAAAAAAGGACAATTTGTGGCTAAAAAGGGACAATGAAGGCCAGCTTGCAGCCAGAAAAGACCAATTTTGGTCAAAAAAGGACGAATAAGGGCAAATTTGGGTCCCAAAGGGGCCAATTTAGGGCCAAAAAGAGCCAACAGGGGGCTAAAAAGGGACAATAAAGGCCAATTTGGGACCAAAAAGGGACAATAAAGGCCAACTTGGGGCCAAAAAGAGCCAATTTGGGGCCCAAAAGGGACAATAAAGGCCACAATAAAGGGACACTTTTGGGGACCTTGGGAACACTCTGGGGCCTGTCAGAGGTGGATGAGAGCCACTGGAGGTATTTGGGGCATGGGGAAGGCCAACTCGGGTGGTCGCCCTCTGGTGGCCACTCCTGGTGGTGGCCATGAAGGAGGGGTTGGGGATGGGGAGGCAGAAGTGAGGGGGGGCAGAAGTGGAGGGGAGGTGGGGGGGGCAGCAGATGTGGGAGGGGCTGAAGTGCGGGGGGCGTAGGTGAGGGGGGAGAGAGGTTAGGAGGGGGGGCAAAGGTGGGGGGGCAGAGGTGAGGAGGGGAAAGGTGAAGGGGGAGGGCAGAGGTGACAGGAGAGATGGGGAAGGTAGGGGGCGGGGTGGGGGCTCGGGAGGGCTCAGGGCACACACCTGCAGGGGGTGTTGGGGTTGTTGGGGTCCCAGGCCCCGCTCTGGGCTGGGGTTCTGCTGCAGTTGTGCAGCAGAGTCTGGGAGCTGCAGTGCAGAGTATGGCTGCCTGTGAACACACACCATGGGCACCTCGGGGGCACCCCAGGGGCAACCAAGGGGCATCCAAGGGCTACCAACCCCCCCCGAGATCCACCAAAGCCCTGAGATGTCTCCAAGCCCCTTTAGAGACCTCCAGCCCCCCCGAGATGCCTCCAACCCCCCCAAGATGGCTCCAGCCCCCTGACACCCCTCCAAGCCCCAAGAGAAGCCTCCAAAGGACCAAGTTTGGCCTCCAAACCCCCTTCCCATCCCTCCAAACCCCCAAGACCCCTCCAAACCTCAAGAGAAGCCTCCAAAGGACCAAGTCTGGCCTCCCAAACCCCCCCACCCCCCCAGGGCCTCACCGAGTGGGGGCTGTCGATGACCTTGATGATGCCCTGGACGTGGATGTTGTTCTGCACCGAGTCGAGGGCCGCGGCGAAGCAGTTGTCCTTCTTCCTGCTCACAGCCTGGTGCCTCACTGCCACCACCTTCCCATACATGTTCAGCACCTGCAGGGGGCGCCACAGCCCCTGCTGAGCACGGGGGTCACGATCCCGGGGGGGGCAGGAAGGGGGAAGGGAGAGGGTTGGTGACAGCCAAAAGGGTTGGGGGGAGGAGGAGGAAGAGGTTGGGGGGAGGAGGAGGGAGAGGTTGGGGAGAGGAGGAGGAAGAGGTTGGGGGGAGGAGAAGGAAGAGGAGGGGGGAGAGGAGGGGGGAGAGGAGGGGGGAGAGGAGGGGGGAGAGGAGGGGGGAGAGGAGGGGGGAGAGGAGGGGGGAGAGGAGGGGGGAGAGGAGGGGGGAGAGGAGGGGGGAGAGGTTGGGGGGAGGAGGAGGGAGAGGAGGAGGAAGAGGTTGGGGGGAGGAGAAGGAAGAGGAGGGGGGAGAGGAGGGGGGAGAGGAGGGGGGAGAGGAGGGGGGAGAGGAGGGGGGAGAGGAGGGGGGAGAGGAGGGGGGAGAGGAGGGGGGAGAGGAGGGGGGAGAGGAGGGGGGAGAGGAGGGGGGAGAGGTTTGGGACGTGGGGAAGGCCAACTCGGGTGGTAAGACCCCATGGAGACGTCGTGTGAGGGGCTCTGGGGCCACCCCTGACTTGATCTGCAGGGCCTGGGGGGGCAGGAGGAGACCTTGGGGACCCTTGGGGACATTTTGGGGACCTCCTGACTGTGTCAGTGAACTGGTAGCCGATGGACTTCCGCATCAGGGCGATGGCTGTGGCTCGCTCCTCCCCCATCTGGGGACACAGAGGGACAGGGTGGGGACAGGAAGGGGACAGGAAGAGACATTGGGGGACAGAAATGGCAATTTAGGGCCAAAAAGAGGCAATTTGGGGGTAGGAAGGGGCAGGAAGGGTCATTTGGGGAGAGAAATGGCAATTTAGGATCCAAAAATTGTGATCTGGGGTCAAAAGGGAAAAAATTTGCTGCCAAAAAAGGCCAATTTGGGGCCAGAAAGGGCCAATAAAAAGCAAATTGGGGCTAAAACGGGACAACAAAAGCCAATTTGGGCGCAGAAAAGACAAATTTGGGGCAAAAAAGGGACAATAAAGGCATGTTTCAGGCCAAAAAGAGCCAATTTGGGGTAAAACAAGAGCCAATAAAGGCCAATGTGGGGCCAAAAAGAGCAAATTGGGGGCTCAAAAGGAACAATAAAGGCCAGCTTGGGGGGAGAAAAGACCAATAAGGGCAAATTTGGGTCCCAAAGGGGCCAATTTAGGGCCAAAAGGAGCCAACAGGAGGCTAAAAAGGGACAATAAAGGCCAATTTGGGGCCAAAACGGGACAATAAAGGCAAATTTTGGCCAGAAAAGGCCAATTTATGGCCAAAAAGAGGCAATTTGGGGCCAAAAAGGGACAATAAATGCCATCTTGGGGCAAAAAAGAGGCAATTTGGGGCTAAAAAGGGACAATAAGAGCCAATGTGGGGCCAAAAGAGCCAATTTATGGGCAAAAAGAGACAATTTGGGACCAAAGAGGGACAATAAAAGCCAATTTGGGGCCAAAAAGGGACAATTTGTGGCTAAAATGGGCCAATAAAGGCCAACTTGGGGCCAGAAAAGACCAATTTTGGTCAAAAAAGGACCAATAAGGGCAAATTTGGGGCCAAATTGGGGCCAAAAAGGGCCAATTTGTGGCTACAAAGAGCCAATAACAGACAATTTGGGGGCAGAAAAGGCCAATCTGGGAGTAAAAAGAGCCAATCTGGGGCCCAAACAGGACAACAAAGGCCAACAAGAGCAAATTCAGGGCCAAAAAGGGCCAATAAAAGCCAATTTGGGGACAGAAAATGCCAATTTTGGGGTAAAAAGAGCCAATTTGGTGCCAAAGAGGACCAATAAAGGCAATTTTGGGGCCAAAAAGGGACAATTTGTGGCTAAAAAGGGACAAGGAAGGCCAACTTGGGGCCAGAAAAGAACAATTTTGGTCAAAAAAGGACCAATAAGGGCAAATTTGGGGCCAAATTGGGGCCAAAAAGGGCCAATTTGGAATTAAGAAGGGACAATAAAGGCCAAACTGGGGCCAAAAAGGGTCAATTTGGGGCTAAAAAGAGCCAATAACGGCCAATTTGGGGCCAGAAAAGACAAATTTGGGGTTAAAAAGAGCCAATTTGGGGTCCAAAAGAGACAATAGAGGCCAACAAGAGCCAATTTGGGGCCCAAAAGGGACAATAAAGACCAATTTGGGGCCAGAAAAGGCCAATTTGGGGCCAAAAAGGGCTAATTTGGGGCAAAAAAGGGTCAAGAAAGACCAATTTGGAGGTAAAAAGAGCAAATTTGGTCAAAAAAAGGACCAATAAGGGCATAGTTCAGGCCAAAAGGGCCACTTTGGGGCAAAAAAGGGACAATGAAGGCCAATTTGGGGCTAAAAATAGCCATTTTGGGGCCAAAAAAGGACAATAAAGGCCAACCTGGGGCCAGGAAAGAACAATTTTGGTCAAAAAAGGACCAATAAGGGCAAATTTGGGGCAAAAAGGGGCCAATTGGGGAACAAAAAAGGGCCAATAAAGGCCAACTGGGGCCAGAAAAGACCAATTTGGGCAAAAAAGGACCAATAAGGGCAAATTTGGGGCCAAAAAGGACTACTAAAGGCCAACAAGATCAAATCTGGGGCTAGAAAGGGACAATAAAGGCCACAATAAAGGGACACTTTTGGGGACCTTGGGGACACTCTGGGGCCTCCTGGAGGTGGATGAGAGCCACTGGAGGTGTTTGGGACATGGGGGAAAGCCAACTCGGGTGGTAGGACCCCATGGAGACATCGCCTTGAGGGGCTCTGGGGCCACCCCTGACTTGATCTGCAGGGCCTGGGGGGGCAGGAGGGGACCTTGGGGACACTTTGGGGACACTTTGGGGACCTCCTGACCGTGTCAGTGAGCTGGTAGCCAACGAACTTCCGCATCAGGGCGATGGCTGTGGCTCGCTCCTCCCCCATCTGGGGACACAGAGGGACAGGGTGGGGACAGGAAGGGACAGGAAGGGACATTAGGGGACAGAAATAGCAATTTAAGGCCAAAAAGAGGCAATTTGGGGGTAGGAAGGGGCAAGGAAGGGACAGGAAGGGGCATTTGGGGAGAGAAATGGCAATTTAGGGTCAAAAAACGGTGATCTGGGATCAAAAGGGACAAATTTGCTGCCAAAAAGGCCAATTTGGGGCCAGAAAGGGCCAATAAAAAGCAAATTGGGGCTAAAAAGGGACAACAAAAGCCAATTTGGGGACAGAAAAGACAAATTTGGGGCAAAAAAGGGACAATAAAGGCATATTTCAGGCCAGAAAGAGCCAATTTGGGGTAAAACAAGAGCCAATAAAGGCCAATGTGGGGCCAAAAAGAGCAAATTGGGGGCTCAAAAGGAACAATAAAGGCCAGCTTGGGGGGAGAAAAGACCAATAAGGGCAAATTTGGGTCCCAAAGGGGCCAATTTAGGGCCAAAAGGAGCCAACAGGAGGCTAAAAAGGGACAATAAAGGCCAGTTTGGGGCAAAAAAGCCAATTTGGGGCCAAAAACGGACAATAAAGGCCAATTTGGGGCCAGAAAAGGCCAATTTATGGCCAAAAAGAGGCAATTTGGGGCCAAAAAGGGACAATAAATGCCATCTTGGGGCAAAAAAGAGACAATTTGGGACCAAAAAGGGACAATTTGTGGCTAAAATGGGCCAATAAAGGCCAACTTGGGGCCAGAGAAGACAAATCTGGGGTTAAAAAGAGCCAATTTGGGGCCCAAAAGAGACAATAGAGGCCAACAAGAGCCAATTTGGGGCCCAAAATGGACAATAAAGGCCAACTAGGGGTCAAATGAAGCCAATTTGAGGCCAAAAAGGGCCAACAAAGGACAAATTGGGGACAAAAAGGGCCAATTTGGAGCCAAAAGGACCAATAAAGGCCGATTTAGGACCAGAAAAGCCAATCTGGGGACAATAAAGAGCCAATGTGAGAGCACAAAGGGCTAATAAAGCAAATTTGGGGCCAAAACCGGTCAATTTGGGGCTAAAAAGGGACGATAAAGGCCAACATGGGGCCAAAAAGGGACAATTAATGGCCAAGAAGGGACAATAAAGGCCAATTTGGGGCCAAAAAGAGGCAGTGTAGTCCAATTTATGGCCAAAAAGAGGAAATTTGGGGCCAAAAAGGGACAATAAGGGCTAATGTGGGGCCAAAAAGTGCCAATTTAGGGCCAAAAAGGGACAATAAAGGCCAATTTGAGGCCAGAAAAGACCAATTTTGATCAAAAAACGATCAATAAGGGTGAACTTGGGGGCAAATTGGGGCAAAAATAGGCCAATTTGGAGCTAAAAAGGGACAACAAAGGACAAATTGGGGCCAAAAAGAGCCAATTTGGGGCCCAAAAGGGACAATAAAGGCCAACAAGAGCAAATTTGGGGCTATAAAGGCCAACGTGGGGCCAAAAAGGGCCAACTTGGGGCTATAAAAGGACAATAAAGGCCAACTTGGGGACAAAGAGAGCCAGTTTGAGTCTAAAAAGGGGCAATAAAAGCCAATTTGGGGCCAAAAAGAGACAACTGGGAGCTAAAAACAGACAATAAAGGTTAAGTTGGGGCCTAAAAGAGCCTCTCTGGGGCCTTAAAGGGCCAATAAAGGCCAACGAGGGGGCCAAAAGCAACCAAGTTGTGGCCAGAAAGGGCCAATAAAGGCAAATTGGAGGCCAAAAAGCCAAGCTGGGGCTAAAAAGGCACAATAAAGGCCAACTTGGGGCCAGAAAAGACCAATTTGTGGCAGAAAAAGACCAATAAGGGCCAATCTGGGGGCAAAATGGGGTAATGTGGGGCTAAAAAGGGGCAATAAAGGTGAATTTGGGGCCAGAAATGGCCAATTTTGGGGTAAAAAGGGGCAATTTAGGGCCAGAAAGGGCCACTTAGGGTCAGGCTGTGTCACAAGCCCTCCCCCCCCAGTCCTCACCCTGCACTTCCCAGTGCAGAGGTTGGGGTCTCTGTGGGGGTGGGGGGTGGCAAGAAGCCCCCATTAAGGGGGGGCCTGGTCCCAGTTTGGCCAGTTGCAGGCTCCCCTCCTCCAGAAAGCAGCCCTGGAGTGAGTGGAGCCCTGGGAGCAGCTGGTGCTGAGTGAGATCAGAGAGCTGCTGTGAGGCAGCAGAGAGAGGGCAGGAAATGGGGAGAGGAAGGGAGGAACTGGGGGGAAAAAGGGGGGGGGGAGGAAGGGGAAGGAAGGGGGGGAGGGAGGGGGGAAGGGAGGGGGGAAGGGAGGGGGGAAGGGAGGGGGGAAGGGAGGGGGGAAGGAAGGGGGGAAGGAAGGGGGGAAGGAAGGGGGGAAGGAAGGGGGAAGGGAGGGGGAAGGGAGGGGGGAAGGGAGGGGGGAAGGGAGGGGGGAAGGGAGGGGGAAGGGAGGGGGGAAGGGAGGGGGAAGGGAGGGGGGAAGGAAGGGGGAAGGGAGGGGGGAAGGAAGGGGGGAAGGAAGGGGGGAAGGAAGGGGAAGGGAGGGGGGAAGAGATGGAAAGAAGGAGAGAGGGACAGAGGGAAAGGATAAAAGCAGGTGGGACCCCCCCCCAAACCCCTCCACTGCCCCTCCTCTCCCCTCCCCACCCACAAGGTGGATTTGGGGAGGGGTGGGGGACAAAGGGAGAGGGCTTTGTGCCCCCAGCCCACCCCAAAAGCTGCTGCTGTGGGGAAGGGGGAGGGAGAATGGAAGCTCCTGGGGAGGGGGGGAGCAGGTCTCTAAAGACCTGGGGGGGGGGGGGGCAGGGTCTCTAAACTCCTAAGTGAGGTCCTCAAAGCCTTTGGGAGGACCTTAAAACCCTGGGGGGGGCTAAAACCCTGGGGGGGGGGTCCCCAAAGCCCCCCCAGATCCCTGGGGGGAGGCCTGAAGAAGAGCCCCAAGGCCCTGGGTGGGGGTTCAAACCCTTGGGGGGGTCTCAAGGCTCTGGGGGGGGTCCCAAGGCCCTGGGTCAGGGCAGACCCAAACCCAACTCACCACAAAGCCCTGGGGGGGGGCAGGAGCTGGTCCTCAGGACCCCAAAGGACCCTCCCCAGATGTCTCCAAAGGCCTCTCCTGGGGGGGGGGGGAAGGTCCCCCAGGAGGTCTTGGCAAGGTTGAAAAGGGTCTGGGGGGGAGAGGAGGGAGCCCTGGGCTGGTGTGTAGGGGGCTGGGGGGGAGGGGCCTGAAGGGACCTGGAGTCAGCCAGGAGGGGCTGGGGGGGTCCCAGGGGGGGTTGAGGGGGGCTGGGGGGGGCCTGAAGGTGCCAGGGATGAACTTATAGGGGCTGGGGGTGTCTTGGGGGGGGGGAGCTGGGGTTGTCCTAAAGGGTCCTGGGATGAGCTTAAAGGGTCAGGGGGTGTCCTAGGATGGTTTGTGGGGGGCTGGGGGGAGTCCTGGGTGGTTTGAGGGGGGATGGAGAGATCCTGAAGGTGCCAGGGATGAACTTAAAGGGGCTGGGGGTGTCTTTGGGGGGGACCTGGGAGGGTCCTGAGGAGACCTGGGAGGAACTAAAAGGGTCTGGGGGGGTCCTGGGATGGTTTGTAAGGGGCTGGGGGTGTCCTAAAGGGGCCTGGGAGGGGCTTTAAAGATCTGGGGGTGTCTTGGGCGGGACCTGGGGGTGTCCTGAAGAGACCTGGGAGGAGCTTAAAGGGTCTGGGGGGGTCCTGGGGTGGTTTGAGGAGGGATGGAGAGATCCTAAAGGTGCCAGGGAGGATCTAAAAGGGTCTGGGGGAGTCTTTTAAAGGGACCTGGGATGAACTACAAGGGTCCTGAGGGGGTCCTGGGGTGGTTTGTAAGGGGCTGGGGGTGTCCTAGAGGGTCCTGGGATGAGCTTAAAGGATCTGGGGGTGTCTTGGGGGGGACCTGGGGGGGGTCCTAAAGGGGCCTGGGATGAGCTTAAAGGGTCTGGGGGGGTCCTGGGATGGTTTGTGGGGGGCTGGGGGGGTCCCGGGGGGGGCTTGAGGGGGGCGGGGTGGGGTCCTAGAGGGGCCTGGGAGAAGCTTAAAGGGTCTGGGGGAGTCTTTTAAAGGGACCTGGGATGAACTACAAGGGTCTGGGGGGGTCCTGGGGTAGTTTGTAGGGGGCTGGGGGAGTCCTAGAGGGTCCTGAGATGAGCTTAAAGGCTCTGGGGGTGTCCCGGGGCAGCCGGGGGCTGGGGGCGGGGCTGGGGGCGGGGCTGGGGGCGGGGCTGGGGGCGGGGCTGGGGGCGGGGCTGGGGGCGGGGCTGGGGGCGGGGCTGGCGTTGGTGCCGTGGGGCTCGGTCCCAGCCCTGCCCCCCCTTGCGTCACGTGAGGGCAGGAGAAGGACGCAGGGGAAGGGCACAGCCGCTGCCACTCGGCTCCGGCGGCAGGAAGGCGACGGCGGCTCGGAGGGGGACAAAAAGCATCGCCCCGCGGCCGAGCTCCCGCCCTCAGCGCCGCTCCCCGGCCCCCTCAGCCCCTCCCGCCCCGCCGCAGCTCACCAGCCGGCAGCTGCCGCTCGCCCGCCAGCACCTCCGGCACTTCTCCCGCGCTCCGGCCCCGCTGCCGCTCCCCACGGGGCAGCACCAATGGCGGCCGCGGCCGGCAGGGGCAGCTCCTGGCTGGGCCTCGGCAGCGCCCAGGGGGAGGAGCTGCCGCGCTCCCGCCGCCTCTCATTGGCTAAGGCTGCCCGGCCGTGGGCGGGGCTTCCGTTCCAGACTGCTCCCTGCTTCCGCTCCCCGTCCCACGTGGCCGCAGCAGCCGGAGGGGCCGGGCCGGGGTCTCCCTCGCAGCGCTCTCTGCTCGCCAGCAGCCTGCCGGGGCCGGCGGCTCCCTGTGCGCTGAGCTCTTCCTCCTCCTCCTTCTCCTTCGCCGCTTCCCCCTTGTCCTGCCGTCCAGGTGGGGTGAGGGAGTCTGTGGGGCTGAGTTGGGGGTGGTGGGGTGGGGGTCAGGGAATGCTCTCTGAGGGGCTGCGAGGGGTCGGGAGGGTCGCTTGGGTTGGGGAGGGGTTTGTGGGGCAGGGGTCGGTGGGGCTGGGGCGGGGGGGAGCCTCTGCGGGGATCTAGGGGGAATCGGTGGGGTTTGGTTGGGGGCTTTTGCGGATATGTGGGGGGGGGTCCGTGGGATCTGGGAGTGATCCGTGGGGTACGGGGTGGGGGTGGGTCTGTGAGGTCCGGGGGAGCTCTGCAAGCTTGGCGTTTGGGGTCCGTGCGGTTGGGGGGGGGGTGTCGCTTTGATTGTGGAGACCTCTGTGCGACTGTGGGTGTCTGCGGTGTTTAGGGTGGTCGTGGGGGGGCTGTGGGGTAGGGCTGAGGTGTGCAGGGTCGGTGAGCGTCGTCTGTGCTGTTCTGGGAGGGGTCTGTGCGGTTGCGGGGCCGCGGGTGGGGTTGGGGTGGGGGCTCGGTGGGGTTCCTTGTGGTGCTGCCTCCCCCTGGTGGGGGCAGCTGCAGGCCCCCTTTGGCTGCTGCTGTGTTGCAGGCGGAGCCATTGGTGGGCTGCAGGGGCTGTCCCTGGCCCTGTGTCCCTGTGCTGGGGGCTGGGCTGGCAGCAGAGCTGAGGTGGCAGCGGCGCTGTGGGGGCTGCTGTGTGCAGGAGAGGTGGTGGTGAGCGTGGGGTGTGGCTTGCAGCAGAGGCTGCTGTGGGGGTGTGTGGGGGAGCCCTGGGGGTTTGGAGGCTTTGTGCTGGCAGGTGCCGGGCGGCTGCTGTGCTGAAGGGCAGCGGCTGGGCTGAGGGCCAGGCGCGGGGGGGAGCTGTGGGCAGGCTGTGTGCTGGGTGCCGTGGGGGGTGTCAGGCGTGGGTGCTGTGCTGAGCCTGAGCTTGGGAGCGCCTGGGGCTGGTGTCAGCTGTGGGGCGGTTTGGCTGTGCTGGGGGTGGTGGCATCCAAGGCCTCTGTGCCCCCCAGCCCCTTCCTGTGGGGCTCTGCTGTGCCCTTGTGCCAGGGGTGCCTCTGCCTGCCCTCGGGCACAGGGCTGTGTCCATCTCTCTGCAGGCCTCTCTGTGTCCCCCAGCTGGGCTCTGCCTTTTGTCCCTGCCCTCAGGAGGCTAAGCCTCTGTGCCCAGTGTGCCCAGCTTGCCCCTTTGGCTACTTGCAGCTGGCAGTGGTGCCCTGCCCCCAGCCAAGCCCGGTGGGTGCCCAGCAGCACCTTGGCAGCCTGGCTGGGAGCCTGGGGTGGTGCTGAGCTCTCTGCTGATCATTCTCTGCCCTCCCTTTGCCTTCTCCCCTCTCTCCTCAGCTGCTCTCATCCCTGCACACTCTGCAGGACACCTCCTTGAGCGCTGCCCTTGCTGGGGGGGTCCAAGGAAGAGTCCAGGGGGGTCCAGCAGTGGCTTGGTGCTGGACTCAGCTTGGCCACAGAGCACCTCAGAGCCTGGCCTGGCCTGGTCTGTGAGCCCAGGGCTTGGGGCTGGGGTGGCCTCCTGGGCAGGAGCCCCCATTTGGAGAGAAAGGCTACTGGTGAGAGGAGGCCAGGAGGTGGGGGGGGGTACCCCCAGGGCAATGGGGTCCCCAACTTGGGTGGCACTGGAGGAGTGCCCAGCTGGAGTGGGGAGGGAAGAACAGGAGGGTCCCCAAATGTTGCTGCCCCCCAAGTCTTCTTGCCCCCAGGTCAGGCAGGGTCCCAAATGGCACTGCCATGGGCCCTGCCCCCCAGAATCCCTCTACAGCCCCCCCCCAGTGCTGGGTCCCTTGGGGGTGGGGGAGTCCTTTCCTGCTGCCTGGGTGTTGGGGACCATTGTTGGTTCCTTTGGGATAGCTTTGGGGTGCAGGGAGGTAACTGAGGGTCCCAGGGAGGCATTTTGAGCTCTCAGGCTTCTGTTGTGGTTTCCCTGGGGGCATTTTGGGCTCCTCCTGCTTGTGGCAGGGTGCAGCATGGGCTGCCTGGGGTGGCACAGGGAGCTGGGGGAGGCTGTTTGGGGGGTTCAGGGCTTTCTCCTGCCACAGACTGCCAGTGCCTGCAGCTGGCTGTGCTGGGGCAGCAGCCAGGGGTGCTCCTGCCTCAGCCCTTGGGCTGGCAGCACAATGCCTGCCCCTGGTGCTGGGCCTTCTGCAGAGCTGGGCAGAGAGGTTAAGGAGGTGTCAGAATCACCCCAAACCCACAGCCCCCCTGCCCAGAACACCCCTCCCACCCCCCCAGACTCTGCTGGTTGCCAGCTTCTGCTTCAGCTTCTCCCCCTTGGCCTTGAGCCTTTTGTTGTCCTGGCTGGAGGGGGAGGATCCACCCCCAGCCCCTCCTGCAGCTGCTGTTGGGTGGGGGCACAGCTGGGGACACATCAGGGCCTGTGGTGCCCAGGTGGCTCCTGCCCTACCCAGTGTGCCAGGGTCAGCCAGGCCCCATCAAACCCCCAAACATTCCAGAGCCCCAGAACCCCCCAGACCCCCCCCAGCCCCAGTGGATTCCAATCCCAGCCACAGGTTTCCCCCCATGAGCTCCAAAGGATCCTGATTGCAACCCTTAGCCCCCAGGGATCCAATCCCACAGCCCCCATCAGAACCCCACAGATTTCCCCTCCCAACCCAGATTGACCACCCCCAACCCCACAAACCTCCCCAGAAACCTACAGCCCCCCCACAACTGCCCAGCCCCCATCCCATAACCTTACAGAGTGCTGCTGTACCCCACAGACACCCCCAGCAGAACCCCAGCAGCTCCCAAGCCAAGCCCCAGGGGCTCCTCCCAATCTCCCCCCAGAGCTTCCTCCAGACCCACTGACCCCCAACCCCACAAACCCTTCCCCAACCCCGGGAATACTCCTTGCCCCTCAACCCCACAGGCAGCCTCAGAGACCCCACCCCAAACCCCAGCCCAGGGCAAAACCCATCCCTAGAGGTTCCTGGTCCCAGGATCTGCGTCAGCCTCAGGGCTCTGTGCACTCCAGCTGAGTTTCTGAGCAGTTCTGAAGGGATTTGGTGACTTCTGAAGATGTTTTGGAGGAGTTCTGAAGATGTTTGGGTGATTTTTCAGGCATATTTGAAGAATTTTGAGAACACAAAACCTCCTTCAAACCTCCCCAAGGATCTTAGCAGTGAGATTTCAAAGGCTCTCTGGGTGCTATTAGGAACTTCTGGGAGTTTGGAGTGGTCATTAGAGAGGTGTGCAGGGCAGAGGTGAGCACAGAGTGGGTGTGGTGGGGGCAGGGCCTGGGAGGAGAGCTTGGTCCAGAGCAAGATCTGCTGTCAAATGCAGCTGTAGGCAGCAGAGGCCTGGGCAGGCAGTGGAAGGAAGCTTTAGGCAAGACCTGGGAGAGGCTGTGTGGAGGCAGCTGTGTTGTGGTGCTGGCCTGCAGCTGTGTGCTGGGGACTGTGTGCTGGACCAGGAGCTGTGTCTGCACTTGTTGAGGCCTCCCATCTTGATCAGCCCTGGCTGTGTGCTGTGGCTGTGCTGCTGGGCTTGGGAGATGCCCCCAGCAAGGCTGAGCTGTGCTGCCTGGTCCTGGGCAGTGCTGAGCCATCCCTTGTAGGTCAGTGCTCTCCTCTGAGCCCTTTGCTTCTCTCTGTCAGGGGCTGAGTCCTCTCTCCATCATCCCTGCCCCTGTGTGCTGGGGAAGAGCAGAGTTTGCAGATCTGTCCCTTGGAGCAGCCCAACAGGTAAGAAGCCCAGAGTGGGTTGACAGCAGGATCCTAGGCCCCCAGGGCAGCTCCCAGCCTCTACCACCTCCTCCTGTGCAGCATATTTCACGTCTCCAGGAGCTCTGAGGCACATCAGGTGTTGTGGGAGTTGAGGAATGCTCCAGGCTGCTGGAGGTGAGTTGTGAGCAGGAGGTGATGTTTGGGCTTGGGGCGTGGATGGTGGTGGGAGAAAGTTGAAGGTGGTTTGGTTTTTCATTGTTCAGTGCTGCTGCCTCCATTGTCTGAGCCAGGGGAGATCAAAGGAGTGGGCCTGGGCCAAGAACCACCCTTCCAATGCCACCAGGCTTGAGGAGCATAGGACAAGACCACTTGTAAGTCCCAGGGTACCTCAGGGCACTGATCACAGGAACCTGGGGTCTCAGCACAGGTATTAGAGGTCTGAGCCCACACTGTGGCAGAAACTGAAGGTTTAAGGTCCCCTCTGTATTCTCTTCTCCAGCTGGGAGTTGGGAGTCAGGGACTGTCTTGACCCAGGCAGGATCTGAGGGTTTGAGGTCCTGGGCTCAGGTGCTTCCATCTTGCCTATTGCAGAGCTGTGACCCCTTCCTGCCACAGCATGCCCTCACAGAAGGACCCAGACAAGAGCTGGGAGGAGAAGCAGCACCCAGAGATCAAGTTAGAGAAGCCAATGTGCAGTCCCAAGGGAGAGGAGGATGAGGAGGAAAAAGAGGAGAAGATGGAGGATGATGCTGAGAATGACAACTATGACGAGGAGGATAATGATGATGAAGGTGACCAGGATGAGGGGGAGGAATGTATGGAGGAGGCTGAAGCCAGAGCAGGTCCCTCAGTGTCACCCAAAGAGCTGAATCAGTGCTCTGAGTGTGGGCAGAGCTTCCCAGGTAGGTCAGAGCTAGTGAAGCACCTCTGCCCACAGCCTGGCACCCGGCCCTTCGTTTGTGGTGACTGTGGCAAGAGGTTCCGCTGGAACTCTGAGCTCATCCAGCACCGCCGCACCCACAGTGGAGAGAAACCTTTCCTCTGTCTCGATTGTGGGCAGGGCTTCACCCAGCGAGGTCATCTCACCCAGCACCGCCACACCCACACTGGAGAGGAAAGCTTTCACCTGTGCTGACTGCAGACAGAGCTTCACCCAGCGCTATAGTCTCAACCAGCACTGCCTCACTCACACTGGAGAGAGGCCTTTCTCTTGTGACAGCTGTGGCAAGCGCTTCAGGCAGATCTCTCATCTTATGCAACACCACCTCACCCACAGCAGTGAGAAGGCCTTCACCTGCAGGGACTGCGGCAAGAGCTTCAAACGCAACTCCACTCTCACCATCCATTGCCGCATCCACACCGGAGAGCATCTGTTCCCCTGTGCTGAGTGCAGCAAGAGCTTCACCACGAGTACTCTATACATCCAGCACCAACTCACCCATAATGGTGAGAAGCCATACAGCTGTGCCGACTGCGGCAAGAGCTTCACCAGGAAGCGCGATCTCACAGAGCACCGTCGTGTGCACACTGGCGAGAAGTCGTTCAGATGTGCTGCGTGCGGCCAGGCCTTCAGCCGTAGGGACAATCTCATTCGCCACCACCGTACCCACAGCGGTGAGAAGCGTTTCACCTGTGCTGACTGTGGCAAGAGCTTCAGCGAGAAGCGATCCCTCAACAAGCACCGCTGCACCCACACCAGAGAGCAGCCTGCACTGGAGGGGAGGCATAACTCCACCTAGAATCTGTTGGGTAATCGTGACCCCTCTGAGAGGGCCTCTCCAGCATCAAAATCTTCTCTTTTTCCTTTGCGGTTCTCAGGGACTGGGGGTACCAGCAGCAACAAACACCTCCTGTCCTTCTGAACACCAATTATTGCTAATGAGAACAATTACAGTGTTGAGTCGGCACAGCTGGAGCTCCCAGTGGAGCTGGGCAGGGCTTTGCCAGGGTCTGTCTGGTTCTTCCCTTATGCTTTGTGTCTCCCTGGGGTAAGAAATCCTCTGTCCATTGACCAATTGTCTCAATAAAACCCAAAAGTTACCCAAATCCTGTCTCTTTGCTTTTATTTCAGATATCCCTGCCTCAATGCCCAAATTTTGGGGGCATTTGCTCCCAAGGGATGGGGTGGAGCTGTGTGCCCAGTTCAAGGAGGGGAAAATGAGGCTCTCAGAGGAGTCTTGAGGGGCATCTCAGAGGCATTCTTCAGGGGCTTTCAGGTGATCTTAGGTGTTTGGGATTTGAATGGTCCTGGGACTGACTTTTGGGATCTTTGAAGGGTGTAGGGGGAAGCTCATGGAGATCTTTGGAAGAACTCAGAAAGCTTCTGTTGGCTTTCCACTGTGGGGCTGGAACAAGTTGAAGAGTTGAGAAGAGGTTAATCTGCTTCTTCCTCCCAAAACAGAAGTGAAGGTAAAATAACACACACCCCCAAATCAAAAAACCCTCTGGGTTGAGATAAGGACTTGAGACAACATCAACAGAGCTGAATCCAGATGAGGTCACATAGTGCACACTGACCTGAGGCTGTTTGCAGAAAGAAGCACAGCAGTCAGCAGCAGCAGCCAGGAGTTAAACCCCTGCAGCCCTCCCCCTCAGCAAAGAGCCAGCACCTGAGAGTCAGAACCCAACAGCAGCAACCAGAACAGGAAGTCTGTCAAGTTGCAATCTGAACTTCAAGCCCTGTAGTACTTTGCTCCAGCCAGCACTGTCCCTGTGAAGGTGGCATGAGGCAGGATGGTGTGGAGTAATGGCAGCAAACTTTCAACTTAACCTTTGATATTCCCAAGCCCTCATTCTGTGCCACCTGCACCATGCCCAGCAGCAATCAGCAGCACACCTCAGGCACTGTCCATTCTCACTCCACAGGAGGTTGCTTTGCAGTACCCAGAGGGCTGCTCACTGCAGGTGCTCTGCAGCTCCACTCTGTTCCAGCACAGTCTGGATCAGTCCATGTCCAGTCCAAATGCTGCAGATGCTGGGGCTGTGTTTCCAGCTCTGGGGCAAAAGAGCAGAAGAAAAATGTCTTGGTGCCCAAGAGATAGAAAGTGAAGAGAAAAAAAGGTTGATGCCTGAGAAAAAAGAAATGGAGAAAATAAATGTTCAGTGCCTGAGAAGAAAGAAGCACAGAGAATAAAAGGGTTGGTGACTGAGAAAAGAGAAGTGCAGGGAATAAAACTGTGAGTGCCTGAGGAAAAAGGACAGAGAATAAAATAGTTGGTGCCCAAGAAGTAAGAAGTGCAGAGAAAAAAGGGATGGTGCACAAGAAAAAAGTAGTACAGAGAAAAATGTGTTGGTGCTGAAAGAAAACAAGAGCAGAGAATAAAATTGTTGGTGCCCAAGAAATAAGAAGCACAGAGCAAAAAAAGGTCTGTGCACAAAAATAAGACTCTCAGAGAGAAAAAGGGTTGGTGCCCAAGAAAAAGCAGCACAGGGAAAAAGGGTTAGTGCATGATGAAAAAGAAGCCTAGAGGAAAAAAGGGTTGGTGTCCACAAAAAAAGAAGTGCAGAGAATTATAGGGTCAGTGCCCAAGAAAAGAGAAGTGCAGGGAAAAAAAGACTTGGTGTCCAAGAAAAAAGAAGTGCAGAGAAAAAAGAGCATTGCTGCATGAGAGAAAAGAAGTACAGAGGAAAAAAAATGATTGGTGTCTGAGAAAAAGGAGCAGAGAATAAAATAGTTTGTGCCTGACAAATAAGAAGCTCAGAGAAAAAAAGAGTTGGTGGCCGAGAAAAAAGAAGTGCATTGAAAAATAGGGTTGGTGCCTGAGAGAAAAAGAAGTGCAGAGAAAAATGTGATGGTACCTGAAAGAAACCAAGGACAGAGAACAAAATTGTTGGTGCCCAAGGAAAAAGAAGTATGGAGAAAAATGTGTTTGTGCCCAAGAGATAAAAAGCAAAGAGAAACAAAGGGTTGGTGCCCGAGTGAGAAGAAGTGCAGAGGAAAAAAGGGTTGGTGCCTGAGGAAACAGAAGTACAGAGGAAGAAACTGTTGGTGCCCGAGGGAAAAGAAGGGCAGAGGACAAAAGGTTTGGTGCCCAAGAAAAAAAGAAGCACAGAGAAAAAATTGTTGCTGCCTGAGAAGAAAGAAGTGCAGGGAATAAAAGGGTTGGTGCCTGAGAGAAAAGAAGTGCAGAGGGAAAAATGTTTGGTGCCCAAGAACAAAGAAGTGCACAGAAAAATGTGTTGGTGTTCGAAAGATAGCAAGAGCAGAGAGGAAAATGGTTGGTGCCTGAGGAAAAAGAAGCACAGAGGAAAAAATGGTTGGTGCAGACTTTGCTCTCTTTCCTGCTGCTTCCACACTCTGCAAAGGACTGGTTCTATATCTCATAATTTTTTTTTCCTTTTCCTCTCCTTCTCCCATCCATCCTTGTTCCTTACCTTTCTGAACCCTGCCTGCCATTGTTACACAAATATATATATATATATATATATATATATATATATATATATGTATATACTGTTTAAAGAAAAATCCTTTGCCTCTCTATTTCCAAGCTGAACCCAAATTATTTCTTGGTGGATTTGCTCTCTCTGTTGGGGAAGGGGATTCTCAGCCTTGCCCCCATCTGAGCTTTTAAGCCCCAGTTAAGGCTCAAACCACCACAACGCCTTAATGACAGGCATGCCAGTAGAGAATGACCAGTTGAGATGGGACACCTGTGCCTGCTGATAGACCAGAGAACCTTGCTGTGCAACGTAATAAATGTCTTTGCCTGCTTACATCCTGTCCTGGAAGCATTGCTCGAGGTAATTAAAACATCTAAACTATTACCAATGGTGACCCCGAACGTTTGCCTCGACCAACTATTCATTATGACTCTCACTTGCACCATCAAGAAGACATTTCGCTTTTAAGGACTGTGGAGATGCTCCTGTTTGTCAGTGCCACTAATGGTGGCTATTGGATTAGTCTCCGTGAGATTAATCTGTCTGCCTTTATGTCGGTGACATTCCCTGATTCGCCGGACGTTATGGATGTGCTATACGTCTAAGACAAGGCGAGGTACACCTGATAACGAGTAGTTAATTATATTGGAGATTATAGATGTGCTATATGTCTAAGATAAGGCGAGGTACATCTGATAATGAGTCGTTAATTTTATTGGAGATTATAGACATGCTCTATGTCTACGATAAGGTGAGGCACGCCAGAGATAAAGGTGCAAGGGGCTCTGAAGCAAAAAGAAGAAAAAAGGGTTGGTGCCCTAGAAGAGAAGCAGCTCTGCAGTGACAGAGTTGAGCAGTCAGGGAAATTGGGTGGTTGGAGCCTCCCCAGGGGTTGGTGCCTCCTTTTGATGAATACATAACAGGTAATCAAATAACAAAAGAGTAGAAATCAATACTGGGAGTCATTATGCATATCTTGACAAAAAGAGCAACAATGTGTGATGAAAGGACAGGGGAGCAGGGAGAGATGGCTATGTTCAGGGCAGCAGAAGTAAGCAAAGTTGCTAAGTCTTCCTTTACAATGTGGAGATTGGTTAAATATTCTTTAGACCAACTAGCAGAAGATCCTAAGGCAAATTCAGCAGTGATTAAGAGCATTTCACCAGAACAGAACTCTTCTTTGACATCTACACGCCCCTTCCCCCTCCACCACCGTGGCCACTAAGCCTGCCTGCCCCCCTGGAGCTGCAGTCGATGGTGTCTCTCCAACAAAACCAGCAGCCCGTCGCTAGACCCCCCTGCTGCAACTCTCAAGAGTTCTCCAACGTGTTTTGATTCTGGACAGAAGGGACATCCTAGGTTAAAAGATCAGAACTTAGCTTGGGGACAATGGCTAAGAAAGAAAGATCAGAAAAATCAAGGCAATGCCTAACTTAGAGAAGAAAATGAGAAATACTGATTGCCAGATACTTTTGTGTGCTTTAAGAAATGCTGCTCTAAGTGGTGTGCTAAGAGCCTTACACACCAACACCCAGCAGTATGGACCGGAGAAGAAGCAATGGCCTCCACTCTAAGCATCTCAAATTTCAGGCTCAAAACCAGCAACAATTCAGCTCAAATCTCTGATATCACCACCCACTGAAATATTCCTGCCTTCCAGGAAAACTACACTTTGGCTGGAAGCTGTAAAAAAAAAAGGCAGCTGCTGGGAATTCAGCGGAGTTCTCCCACCACCACCACCCCTTTCCTTCCCCTTCCCCTTCCCCCCTCCTTCTGTGGCTGTGCTGCCTTTGCTGAGCCGTTCAGCTCTAACTGGCCAGGGCAGGTCATCTATTGAGTGGTACAGGCTCTTGATGGCATTGAGGATCCGGGACCAGAGAGTGTGTGTTCCATTGAGTTTGGCTAACTCTTTGTCCACGCTGGCATTGTGAGTCAGAGAGCCTAAAAGATTCACCTCCCTCCTATCCAGCTCCATTGTGTCCACCCCCTCATCCCAGCATCTCAGGAATAGAATAGACTAGACTAGACTAGACCAGACTAGACTAGACCAGGTTGGAAGAGACCTTCAAGATCATGTCCAACCTATCATCCAACACCACCTAATCAACTCAACCATGCAACCAAGCACCCTATCAAGTCTCCTTCTGAACACCTCCAGTGATGGTGACTCCACCACCTCCTCAGGCAGCCCATTCCAATGGGCAATCACTCTCTCTGTAAAACTTTCTCCTAATCTCCAGCCTAAACCTCCCCTGGTGCAGCCTGAGACTGTGTCCTCTTGTTCTGGTGTGTTTGCCTGGGAGAAGAGACCAACCTGTGCCTGTCTACAACCTCCCTTAAGGTAGTTGTAGAGAGCAATAAGGTCACACCTGAGTCTCCTCTTCTCCAGACTAAGCAACCCCAGGGCCCAGCTCAGTATTGGCTCACCCTCTTTTCCTGCATAATCCAGATGAGTTTGGAGTCCTTTGGATAGACCAGGATCAGACAGTGAATACTCTGATGCAGACCAGGAATAGAGGGTCCCTGCCCTTGGCCAGGAGGAGGAAAGGGATGGCAGTGTGCTGTGTAGGTTCGACGGCCTGGCACATCAAAGCCACAGGAACAGAAGGTGTTGGCAGACACAGGGGCACAGTGCACATTGATGCCATCATGGCACAAAGGCACTGGATCCATCTGGATTTCTGGAGTGACAGGAGGCTGCCAGCAGCTGTCTGTACTAGGAGCTGACGTGAGCCTAAGAGGGAATAAGTGAGAAAAACATCCCATTGTGCCTGGCCCAGAGGCCCCTTGCATTCTTAGTGCAGAACACCTCAAGAGAGGCTACTTCAAGGACCCAAAGGGCTCTCAATGGGCTTTTGGTGTGGCCATGGTGAATACAAAGAAGATCAGAGAGCTGTCTGCTCTGCCAGCCTTGCAGAGAATCCCTTCCTTGTGGGACTACTGCAGGTGGAAGAAGAACAGCTGCCAGGTGCTACCAGGACTGTGCACTGGGAGCAATATCACACAAACCAAGACTCTCTGGCTCCTATTCATGAACTGATTCACCAGCTGGAGATCCAGGGAGTGACCAGCAAGTCACATTTGCCTTTCAACTGTCCCAGCTGGGCAGTGCAGAAACCTGACAGAGAGTGGAGATTAATAGTGGACTATTGAGGCCTGAATGAAGTGACAGCACCACTGAGTGCTGCTGTGCCAGACATGCTGGAGCTCCAGGATGAGCTGGAGTCCAAGCCAGCCAAGGGGTTCTCTACAATCAACATTGCCAATGCTGCCTTCTCAATTCCATTGGCAGCAGAGTGCAGGCCACAGTTTGCTGTCACCTGGAGGGCTGTGCAATACACCTGGAATCGACTGCCCCAGGGGTGGAAGCAGAGCTCCACCATTTGTCATGGACTAATCCAGACTGCACTGGGAAGGCTGATGCCCCTGAACATCCATGACATCATTGTGTGGGGCCACAAGGCAGAAGAAGTGTTGGAGAAGGGAGAAAAAAATATTCAGATACTTCTGAAGGAAGAAAATGGCAGGCTGGATGCTGTCATGTACCTATGGACATGGTCAACAGGATAGCAACCATGTCTCTACCATCCAACAAGAAGGAGACACAGTCTGTCCTAGGCCTTGTGGGGCCCTGCAGAATGCATGTCCCAGGCTGCAGTCAGCTTTTGAGCACTCTCTATCGAGTGACCTGAAAGCAGAATCATTGTGAGTGGGGCAGTGAGCAACAAGGCTATGAGCAGATCAAACAGGAGGGAGCTGTGCAGTGGCACTTGGGCCTATCTGAATGGCACCATTGGTGCAAAATATCCTCTACACTGCAGCCAGGGAACATGGAGCACTTGGAGTCTCTGACAGAAGACATCAGGTGAAACCTGAGGTCAGCCACTGGGGTTTTGGAGTAGGAATAAGGGGTGGAGATTGTACTGGGTTTGGGCTGAGCTGGAGTTAATTCTCTTCTGAGCATCCTGCTAGTGCTGTGTTTTGCAGGACTGAGGCTGGATGTTGGTAACACAGCAGAGTTTTGGCTGCTGCTCAGCTGAGCACTCAGGCTGTGTTTTTCCAACATTTCCCTGCCCCAAGGGTATCCTGGGCTGGGGGGGGAGGCAAGATCTTGGGAGGGTACACAGCTAGGCCAGCTGACCCGAAGTGGCCAAAGGTGTGCTCCATGCCAAGGGTGGCCAGCTCAGCTATAATTGCAAAGTGGGAAGGAGATTGGTCCTTGGAGTTTGTCCTCCAGAAGAACCACTCTGCACAGAGCCCTGCTGCCTGAGACCAACACCCCTGTGCTGCTGGTCTGTAGAGATTCACTTTTCCCTCTGCTTCACCCTGTGTGGTCTATTGCTTGTGCCTATTGTTAGTGTTAAATTTCTTCTATCATACACTGCCTTTTGTTATCTTTCCCTTCTCCCCTGTCCATCTAAGAAGAGGAGTGATAGAGTGGCTTTGGTGGGCATTAAGCCCCCAGACAGGTCCAAACCGCCCCACTTGCCCAGTCAGAAAGGCATCACAGGGTCTGGGAGGAACCATTCCCAATGCCCTGGGATGAAGCAAACCCTGCACAGAGTGAAGAAGGCTAACTGCAGCTGGGCTGTGGCAGGAGGAGTGTGGCCACCCAGGCACAGGAGTTGTCCTCCCTCAGTCTCAGCATTGCTGTGGCCACATCTGGATGCTTGGTGTCTGGGTGTTGGCCTCTGCAGTCTGATGGAGAAGGGAGGAACTGGAGAGACTACAGAGGAGATCTGACAGGATGGGGGTTGGCATCTCTGTGGAGAGGCTGAGGGACCTGGGCTGCTTCAGCCTGCTGAATGGAGGCGCAGGGCACTGCCACAGCAGTGTGCACATGTCTCAAGGGTGGTTTCAGAGAGGGTGGAGCTCTTCTGGAGAGTGGAGAGACACCAAAACCTTCACAAAGTGCAGCTTGGAAGTTTCAGAGTGAAGATGACAAAGCAATGTCCCTCAAAGGGCAGAGCTGCTATGCATGAGGCCATCCAGAGCTGTTAGGCAATGGCAGGGAGATCTGAGACAGGTCAGGGAAAGGATGGAAATGGCAGGGGGAGAGCTGGATGGGGAACCAAGACTGGTGTCAGCAGCCTGAAGAAGAGCTGCAGGCATGAGACAGTGAAGGAGAGGCTTTGAGGTTCTTCTATTCCAAGGGCAGTGGTCAGGGCTTGGCCTTTCTGCTTCCTAGATCAAAAGCAAGTTTTTCTGCCCTGGACTTTGCCTTTGTCTCCCTGCAATCCTGGCCTCTAACAAGCTGCTCTAACGAGTCCCTGGGGAGCCTTTGTCAGTAACAAGCCTCAGTGAGGCCAATCAGGGCTTCAAGGTACTTTGGAGTTTTCTTCTGACTTGGACTTCTTGAGAGGCTTCTTGGCAGTACCTTGGTAGAGTCTCCTGGCAGTACCTAAGGATGATGTAATCAGCCCCAAATACTCCATGGGGTTCATTAAAATACTGCTGAACCTCTAATTATTGCCAAGGTTTTTGCAGCTAATTGGAGAGGATTTTATTGCACAAAGCATCTGATAAAAATGATTTCACAGGGTGAATCAGAGACCTGAGCCAGAGGTGAGGGACAGGATCTGCCTTGCCAGGGTCTGGGGGGTCAGGGCTTGGCCCTTTGGATCAAGGAAACTCCTCCAGGTTTCCTCAGCAGCAGAGCCACCTGACCTGTCAGCATTGCCTCACTTCTCTGCTCTCAGCAGAGCCTGGAGATGCTTCAGTGCCTCCTGTGGTGCTTCCCTTGCATCCACTGTCTCCTTCTGCTCTGAACAGACCCCGGGGACCCTTTCCCAGTATGCTTCACTGGGACCCATTAACAGTAGAAGAAACTTCAGGGTTTGAATCTGACTTTGACTCCTGGAGAAGTTTCATCAGCTTCCTCTCAGTCCCTGGGGTTTACTGGGCACCAAAGCCAACAGAGGAGTTATTAAAACACCTTGGGCTGGTTGTCTGCTGCCCTATTGGGCCAGACTCCTGGGCTGGAGGGAGCTGCTGGCAAGGAGGCAGTGCTGCAGGAGACAGCTCTGGCCAGGAGCAGGTCCTCTGCACAGCACAGCAGGGCTGAGGACACTGCCAGAGGATCTCAGGGAGATGAGGAAGGCAGAGAGAGCTTCAAGGTGGCCAGGACTGAGAGGACGGTGAGAGCTCCGTGGAGTAGAAGTTGCTACATTCACTGACAGATTAAGGCTGTAGGTGCAGGACACTGCAGCTGTAGCTCCTGGAAGCATCTCCATCTCGGCAGCTGAAGCTCAACTGAAGGCTCCTGGAGTGTGCACACAGAAGGAGGACCAAAGCCCTTCAGTTCCATCCTGTGAGCAGCAGTGAGCAGAGCTGGGTAAGGAGAAGACTTCACCCCCAGCCTCTCTGCCTTTCTCTCTTCCCTTCAGTGTCTCTGCAGCACTGCAGGCCTGCTCCCTGTTTCTCCACCTCTCCATGGGTGTAGTGGTTTTAGGCAATGCCTTTGAAATTTAGTTACAGATTTTGAGCAGAAAAGTAGAAACAAAATAAATAGATCACTCTTGGGTGTAAAAAGGAAAAGAAAAGATTATTCTAAACAAATTCATTGGATAAATATCTGGAATCAGTGGAGCTGTACCATAACAATTCTCTCTCTTCTCTTCTGATCTCAGCTGTTTTGCTCCATGGCCAGAGGCAGCAAATGTCCAACAGCAGCTCCATCACCCACTTCCTCCTCCTGCCATTCCCAGGCACAAGGCAGCTGCAGCTCCTGCACTTCTGCCTCTTCCTGGCCATCTACCTGGCTGCCCTGCTGGGCAATGGCCTCATCATCACCACCATAGCCTGGGACCACCACCTCCACACCCCCATGTACTTCTTCCTCCTCAACCTTGCCCTCCTTGACCTGGGTGCCATCTCCACCACTGTGCCTAAATCCATCGTCAATTCTCTGAGGGACACCAGGGACATCTCCTATGCAGGATGTGTTCTCCAGGTCTTCTTTTTCATGTTCCTAATTGATGCAGAGTATTTTCTCCTCACCACCATGTCCTACGATCGCTATGTTGCCATCTGCAGACCCCTGCACTATGAGACCCTCCTGGGCAGCAGAGTTTGTGTCCACCTGGCAGCAGCTGTCTGGGCTTGTGGCTTTCTCTATGCTCTGCTGCACACAGCCAATACATTTTCCCTGCCCCTCTGCCAGGGCAATGCTGTGCACCAGTTCTTCTGTGAAGTGCCCCAGATCCTCAAGCTCTCCTGCTCCACATCCTACCTCAGGGAACTTTGGCTTATTGCAGCCAGTGCCTGTTCATTATTTGTCTGTTTTGTGTTCATTGTGGTGTCCTATGTGCAGATCTGCAGGGCAGTGCTGAGGATCCCCTCTCAGCAGGTACACGACAAAGCCTTTGCCACCTGCCTCCCTCACCTGGCTGTGGTCTCCCTGTTTATCAGCACTGCCTTCTTTGCCTACCTGAAACCCTCCTCTATCTCCTCCCCATCCCTGGACCTGGGGATGTCAGTTCTGTACTCAGTGGTGCCTCCAGCAGTGAACCCTCTCATCTACAGCCTGAGGAACCAGGAGCTCAAGGCTGCCCTGAGCCAACTGATCCATGGCTGGTTTCAGAAGCAATAAACTCTTTGTCTTCTCCTGCAGAGCAGTTCTGATGTCATTCAATGCAAGCCCAGCCTGGCTGCTCAAGCTCTGGCTGTTGGTGGTGCTGTTCCCCTTGTGAGAATGTTGTTACCACACAAATGTCTTTCTTCAGACCATTTCTGGTTCAGTGTTGTCCTGTCTGGGGTGACCCAGAGGCTGCAGACATGAGGAGCTGTGCTCCCTGTGTGTTCAACACAATAAAGGACCCTGCAGGGAGTTGTTCCTTTGAGTTCCTTCCTACAGGCTTCTGTGGAGCTGCAGGACAGTGCCTGTGTGCAGAGGTGGAGGGGCTGAGTCCCAGCACAGCAGCAGTGCCAGGCAGCCCCAGAGCTTGGGCGGTCCTCAAATGATCTTTCTGCCCTTCCACCCCCTCCTGCTGAGCCTCTGTGCTGGGGCAAGGCCTAAGTGCTCTGGCAGCTTGGACACTGTGCTGCTGTGTGGCAGTGCTGGGATTGCCAGCAAGGATAGGCCAGGGATGCTTGTGGGAGAGTGCTGGGCTCCAGAGCAGCACTGCCATCAGAACAAGAGGTCTCCTCATGCCTTCATACCCCAACCCCCTCCCATTACAGACTGCACCTACTCAGAGTCCAAACTGGATACCCTGACCCCCTTCCAGTATAGACTCAGTCAAAACATGGATCGTTTATCCCCTCCCAGTACGGATGTGGCCTCATCCCAGGACAAGCTAGCTCATATTGTCTTCTTCCTCTACAGACTGTGTCCCATCCCAGCACAGAATGTATCCCCTGGCTCCCTTCCCAGTACCATCTGCATCCATCCCAGTAGAAACTTCACACCCTCATGCCCTCCCAGTACAGTCTGCACCCTGTCCCAGTCCAAACAGGATCCCTTTCATCCCTCCAAATGTACACTGGGCCTTTTCTCAGCAAAATCTCAATCTCTTTATGCACTCCCAGTGCAGACTGGGCCCTGTCACAGTCACAACTCCATACCTAATCACATCAGAGTCCAGTCTGGGCCATCTCCCATTTCAAACTGGCTCCCATTAACATCTCCAAGATCATCCCCAGCCCTGTCCCAGTACAAACTGATTCCACTCATCCCATCCTGTGCTGTTTCATATTTTTATCAGTGCTATAGACAGAGGGATGGAGATACCACCAGCAAGTGTGCCGATGGCACCAAGCTGAGTGCTGCTGTTGATATGCCAGATGGACAGGATGGCCTCCAGAGGGCCCTGGACAAGCTGGAGAGGTGGTGCCCAGGTGACCCTCATGAGGTTCAACAAGAGCAAGAGCAGGGTCCTGCAGCAAATGCCTGCAGGGACAGGGACAGAGGCAATGGCATCAAAATAAAGCAGAGCAGATTTAGATTGGATGTGAAGAAGTTTTTTATCATGAGGGTGGTGGAACACAGCAACAGGTTGCCCAAGGAGGTGGTTGCAGCTCTTTCTCTGCAGATATTCAAAGTCAGGCTGGACAGGGCTGTGGGCAGCCTGATCTAGTTGAGGATGTCCTTTGCTGACTGCAGGAGGTTGTACTGGATGACTTTTGGAGGTCCCTTTCAACCCAAACCATTCTATGATTCTATGATCCCAATACAGATTGGGCCTCAATGAAGTACAACTGGATCCCCTCACCCCCTCTCAGCACCATCTGGATCTCTCGAAGTGCAAAATGGATGCAGGACAGACTGAACTCCATCCCAGTGCAGAATGCATCCACAGCCCTCCTGACAGCACACACTGTGCTCTCTCCCAGCACAAACTGGATCCATTCCAGTTCACTCTGCAACCTCTTCTTGTAGAAATCAGATCTCATGGTCCCCTCCCAGTCTAGACTGGGCCACGTGTGAACCCAAACTGCTTTGCTTTTGCCCCTCCCAGTTCAGACTTGGCTCTCTCCCACTACTAACTTGCACCCCTGTCCCACTCCCAGTACAGACTGAGGTCTCTCCCAGTACTAACAGGAGCCCCTGGTGCCTCCTAGTAAAGTCTTGGACACCTCCCTGTAAAAGCTGACCCCATGGTCTCTCCCAGTAACACTGGGCCTTATACCAGGACACTCTGAAACCCTAATCCTCTCCCAGCACAGACTGGGCCCTCCCTGTCCAAACTGGATCCCTGCAGTTTGGGGCTCCCCAGGTCAAGAGATCTGCTGGAGAGAGTCCACCAGAGGCTATGAGGATGAGGAAGGGACTTAACATCTCTGTGGCCAAGCCACTATCCATTGTTGACCAGGAGTCCTGGTTCACTGGGGAGGTCCCAGGGCATTGGAGAGGAGCAAATGTGACATCCAGCTCCAAGAAAGGAAGAAAGGAGGATCCAGGAAACTACAGAGCTGGCAGTGTGAGCTGGGTAGCAGGGCAGGGCATGGAGCAGAGCATCTCCAGCACGATTGTTGTATTTTACCTAAGATGAAAATATATGTTGTGTTACAATTAATTTTGACTTCCCCTTTAACTATCTAAGGTTATGGCAAACCGGTGAAGTGCCAAATAAATCCATGTGAACATTTCCTCTAATCACACAACAATCAAACCACCATAATGTTCAGTCCTAATGCAGATGTCTGATGGTTTTGGTACTTTCTTCTGATCGATGCTTTTGATCCCAGATTATCCTAACAGTTATTGTGATGGATGTTCGGCTGCATGGGAAATGCTGTTCCTTCCTATTCTTGATTCTCCTGCTGTTGTTTATTGCGGTGATTGCAGCTGACGTGCAGTTAGTTATCTCTGGCTGCTATCACTAAACCCCCTTAGCTATACAATATGGATCCTCTTCTTTTTTTTGTTATTTTTTTTCCTTGACATATTTGTAGCTACTTTTTTCTTTTAAAAATATTCTTTTTAATTTTTTTATTTTAATTTAATTTAATATAATTTTAATTTAATTTAATTTAATTTAATTTAATTTAATTTAATTTAATTTATTTTTTTTAATTTCTTGTATTTTTTCTTAATTTTAATATTTTAAAAAATATTTTTAAAATACATTTATTTTTTAATCCAATTTTATATTTAAATTTTCTTTTTTCTTTTTTATTTTTGATCTTATATTTTTTTAAAAAATATTTTAATTAATTTTTTAAAGTTTTTTTATCTATTTTTTAAAAAATTGTAATATTTTTATTGCAATTTAAAAAAAAATAAACAATTTCTAAAATTTTTTTTATGTAATCAATTAATTTATTTTTAAATTTTGTCATGTTTTTGTTATTTTATTTTATTTTTTAAATCTAATTTTAATTTTACATTTTATATATTTTTTATTTTTATTGTTATTTTTATTTTTTAATTTTTAAAATAATTTTTAATTTAATTTTTTAAATCTAATTTTTAATTTAACTAATTTTTTAATATGCCTTTTAAATATTTTTCTTTTGTCATTATATGTATTTTTTGGTCTATAATTTTTAAAATTTTTTGGGGGTAATTTTATTTTCTTTATCTATTATTTATTTATTTATTTATGCCTTGATTTTTATTTAATATAATTGAATATGTATGAATTATTTTTTATGTTATTTTATTATGTAATCTAACTTTTTATTTTTTTAATTTAATTTTAATATATTTTTGTTTTAGTTTTTCCCATTTTTATTATTTTTTAAACCCTTTTTTGCATTTAATTTTTTGTCCTTATTTTTAATTTTTTTTATATATATATATATTTTGTTTTAATCTAGTAATCCCTATTTTAATAATCCTTTTTTTTTTTTGCTATTAATCCTCACAGGTTTTGTTTATAGTTATTTTTTTTTAGTAATCCTTATTTTGTTGGGTTTTTTGTTTTTTTATTATTATTCTGTTTGATTATTTATTATTTATGGTTTTTATTATATTCCTTTTTTAATTTGTTTTTTTATTATTATTGTTATTATTTTGTTGTTTTGTACTTTATTTTTTGTATCTAATTTTTTTGTCATTATGTTTTTTTATGTTTTTTTATCTAATTTGTAATTTTTTTGTTTGGTTTTTGTTTTTTAATTTTACTTTTTTTCTTTTTGTATTTTTTAATTTTTCTAGTCAATGTCTAAGAAGGAAATAGACGTTTCATTATCTAAGGAATACTTTTAAAAATTAATGCCTATTTATTACAAACCATATCTATATTACATGGAGCTCCTTTGAAATGCCATGGCACACAACTAAGAAGGCTGGAACCAGAGCTCAACATGAGCTCTCAGTGTGCACTTGCAGCCTGCAAAGCCAATCAGATCCTGGGCTGCATCAGGAGAAGTGTGGCCAGCAGGTCAAGGGAGGTGATCCTCCCCCTCTACTCACCTCTGGGGAGACACCACCTGGAGTACTGCATCCAGTTCTGGAGCCCCTACTACAAGAGGGATATGGACATGCTGGAACGTGTCCAGAGAATGGCCACAAGGATGATCAGAGGGCTGGAGCACCTCTCCTGTGAGGACAGACTGAAGGAGTTGGGGCTGTTCAGTCTGCAGAAGAGAAGGCTCCCAGGTGACCTAATTGTGGCCTTCCAGTATCTGAAGGGGGCCTACAGGAAGGCTGGGGAAGGACTGCTCAGGATCTCAGGTAGTGATAGGACTAGGGGGAATGGAATGAAGCTGGAGGTGATGAGATTCAGGCTGGATGTGAGGATGAGGCTCTTCACCATGAGAGTAGTAAAGCCCTGGAATGGGTTGTCCAGGGAGGTGGTTGAGGCCCCATCCCTGGAGGTGTTTAAGATCAGGCTGGACAAGGCTCTGTCCAGCCTGATCTTGTGTGGGGTGTCCCTGCCCATGGCAGGGGGGTTGGAACTAGATGATCCTTGTGGTCCCTTCCAACCCTGACTGATACTATGATACTATGACTGGTATACAGCAGAACAATGACCAAGCTGCCACAGCACTCAGGCCTTGCACTGACCCAGAAGAGGCTGGAAGTGGAAAGAGAACAGCCCTGGAAGTCCAGGTGCTGGTGCTCCCTGGCTGTGCTGCTGTTCTGGGACTCTTTCCTCCCCCAAATCTGCACAGCACCTGGCTGAAAAGCCCTGGAGAAGTCCTGGAGAAGGATCTCAGGAAGCAAAATATTAATGAAAGGTTCTTTATTTTTTTAACAAATCAAAGAAAGAGCAGAGGTACTGCTGAACAAACTCTTGGTCAGTAAAGCAGAGATTGTGTTAGAAAAGGGATGACAGTTTGATAAAGAGTAAAACACCACCACTAATAATTACAGAAGTCAGGCTGGGCCTGCACTGAGGGACATCAGAACTGCTCTGCAGAAGAGTTTATTCCTTCTGAAACCATCCAGTGATCAGTTTGCTCAGGGCAGCCTTGAGCTCCTGGTTCCTCAGGCTGTAGATGAGAGGGTTCACTGCTGGAGGCACCACTGAGTACAGAACTGACACCACCAGGTCTAGGGATGGGGAGGAGATGGAGGAGGGCTTCAGGTTTCCAAAGATGCCAGTGCTGATGAATAGAGAGACCACAGCCAGGTGAGGGAGGCAGGTGGCAAAGGCTTTGTGGCGTCCCTGCTGAGAGGGGATCCTCAGCACTGTCCTGAAGATCTGCACATAGGACACCACAATCAACACAAAAAAGACAAATGCAAAACAGACACCGACCACAAGAAGCCAAAGTTCCCTGAGGTGGGAGGTGGAGCAGGAGAGCTTGAGGATCTGGGGGATTTCACAGAAGAACTGGTCCACAGCATTGCCCTGGCAGAGGGGCAGGGAAAATGTATTGGCTGTGTGCAGCAGAGCATAGAGAAAGCCAGAGGCCCAGACAGCTGCTGCCAGGTGGAGACAAACTCTGCTGCCCAGGAGGGTCTCATAGTGCAGGGGTCTGCAGATGGCAACGCAGCGATCGTAAGACATGGTGGTGAGGAGAAAATACTCTGCAGCAATTAGGAATACAAAAAAGAAGAGCTGAAGTACACATCCTGCATAGGAGATGTCCCTGGTGTCCCAAAGGGAATTGGCCATGGATTTGGGCACAGTGGTGGAGATGGCACCCAGGTCAAGGAGGGCAAGGTTGAGGAGGAAGAAGTACATGGGGGTGTGGAGGTGGTGGTCCCAGGCTATGGTGATGATGATGAGGCCATTGCCCAGCAGGGCAGCCAGGTAGATGGCCAGGAAGAGGCAGAAGTGCAGGAGCTGCAGCTGCCTTGTGCCTGAGAATGGCAGGAGGAGGAAGTGGGTGATGGAGCTGCTGTTGGCCATCTGCTGCCTGTGGCCATGGAGACTTGTCCAAGGAGGGAAAGGTAGTGACAAGTTAGGGCACACTTCTCTCAGCCTCATTGTAACCCCTGTCCCTGAGCTGCAGGAGGAATGGATCAGCTCAGTCCCATCACTACCAACCCATGGCAGAGTTCATCACAGCTTCAAATGCAGCAGAGACCCAGAATTGCCATGAAGATTCCTCTGGTGTCAGAAAAGGAAGTGGTGAACAGCCCAAACCCAGGGAATGAGAGTCCCATGGAGAGGTGGAGAAACAGGCAGCAGCTCTGCAGTGCTGCAGAGACACTGAAGGGAAGAGAGAAAGGCAGAGGGGCTGGGAGTGAAGCCTTCTCCTTACCCAGCTCTGCTCACTGCTGCTCACAGGATGGAACTGAAGGCCTTTGGTCCTCCTTCTGTGAGCACACTCCAGGAGCCTTCAGCTGAGCATCAGCTGCCGAGATGGAGATGCTTCCAGGTGCTACAGCTGCAGTGTCCTGCACACACAGCCTCACAGTGTCAGTGACTGCAGTGACTTCTCCTCCAGTGAGCTCTCAGTCACCCTCCCAGTCCTGGACAGCTTGAAGCTCTCTGCCTTCCTCATCTCCCTGAGATCCTCTGGCAGTGTCCTTAGCCCTGCTGTGCTGTGTAGAGGAGCATCTCCGGGCCAGAGCTGTCTCCTTCAGCACTGCCTGCTTGCCAGCAACACCTTCCAGCCGAGGAGCCTGGCTTGGCTCAGCACAAAAGTACCACCCCAGGTATTTTAAAGGAGCCCTCTGGTGGCTTTGCTGTCAATTCCATGAACTTCAGAGACTGAGAAGCTGATGAAACCTCTCCAGAAGTCAAAATCATCTTCAAACTCTGAAGTTTCTTCTGCTTTTAATAGGTCCCAGTGAAGCATACTGGGAAAGGGTCCCCAGGGTCTGGTTAGAGCAGGACAGAGTGGATGCAAGGGAAGCATCAATGGAGGCACTGAAGCATCTCCAGGCTGCGGTGAGAGCAGAGAACTGAGGCAGTGCTGACAGGTCACGACAAGCAGCTAAAGGTGGCTCTGCTGCTGAGGAAACCTGGAAGGGTTTCATTGATCCAAAGGGCCAAGCCCTGACCCCCAGCCCCTGGCAAGGCAGATCCTGTCCCTCACCTGTGGCTCTGGGCTCTGCTGGGGGCAGTGGGGAGTGAGGATGAGCAGTGACCAGGGCAGAAACTTGTCAGGTTTTGCTATGGTTTGATTGCAAAGAGACAACTCCTGCTGAAAAGGAATGAAATGTACCTTTAAAAATACTTTGTATCAGATGCTTTGTGCAATAAAAACCTCTCCAATTAGCTGCAGAAACCTCGGCAATAATGAGAGGTTCAGCAGTATTTAATGAGCCCCATGGAGTATTTGGGGCTGATTACATCATCCTTAGGCACTGCCAGGAGACTCTGCCAAGCTACTGCCAAGAAGCTTCTCAAAAAGTCCAAGTCAGAAGAAAACTCCAAAGTACCTTGAAGCACTGATTGGCCTCACTGAGGCTTGTTACTGACAAAGGCTCCCCAGGGACTCGTTAGAGCAGCTTGTTAGAGGCCATGATTGCAGGGAGACAAACGCAAAGTACACGGCAGAAAAACTTGCCTTTGGTCTAGGAAGCAGAAAGGCCAAGCCCTGACCACTGTCCTTGCAATAGAAGAACCTCAAAGCCTCAAAGCCAAGTTTCTCCTCACAGGCCTTGATGGCAGAGGCAACTGCCAGAGCCAAGGGGTGTGGTGAAGAGGTTATTAAATTTATTAATATGAAATATGAATTATGAAAAATATTATTTTATTAATTATCAAACTATTAATAACCGATGAATCACCAACTTATATACATGTTCTAGTGCACGTTCATGAAATACATTCCACAACTGGCTTAGTGTTATGATTATAACGTAATTGAACTATCTATAAACTCTTTCTATATTTATATAACAAAGGGTGCAGTTCCGCCGCTTGGCCACTAGATGGAGACTCTGCGGGACGCGGGCGGCTTCTGGCTATATACAGCAATATTATAATCTTTCTATGCGTCAGCGCTTACTCTGCTAGACGCGGATACTTTGAACTGAGTGCTAGTGGGTGGAAAGCACGTGGACAATATTCAATCCCCTTCAGACAACAGGGATCGGTCCTGGTCGGGGTCGGTCCGTGGGGTCGGCCCTCAGAAGTCGGCTCGCACGGCAGGGCGGGACGACGGTGGCCGGTAGGTGGGCTCGAACGACGGAAGCAGGCGAAGCTACGGGGGTCGGCCCAACCACGGCGGTTCTCGGGGCTGATGCAAACAGCCTCGGGGAGAGAATGCGGCTGCGTTAGGCGGCAGATTCTCTTTACCGAGGTTAAAGGAGCAACAGGACTCTCGTAGTGGTCCCGGGTCCGGTGCAATACAAGCACGAACAATGCTCTGGTTTTCCCTGGAATTCACAGGGCTCAGAGCGGCACTCGGCGGCTCTGAGAGAGCAGCACTCGGTATTGATCAAGTCCCTTCTCCCCGGCAACTGGGCAGATCTTACCCGTGGGGATTGGTCCAGTCCTCCGGTGGCACGATGGGCTCTTCCGATCGGCACGACTGGTTGTAGCAATGCTGAGCTCCTCAGGCTCTGCGAAGGTCCTCCCTCTGGGCTTCTTCAACAATGCAGAGGCTTCCAGTATGCGTGCATGTATAACAGAAGCTAACAACAATAAGCTCAATGGCAAAGGCTGCAGCTCGAGAGTTACTCTCTCGAGCAAGCACAGAGACAAAGTAAATGAGGGGGCAACATGTTCACCAGCTGGGGTGATACTTATAGATTCCTCGAGGCTGGGCTTGACCAATGGGCATTCTCATAAGCAACTGGCTTCAGCCTATAGAAAGCGTGAAGCTAGAATTATGCCCATACTTGGTGTCAGCACAAGCGCTGCATGCGCTGGGTGCGTGCAAGCCTGGCTAATGCCTTGGCTTTTGTCTCCCTCCTAGAGGGAGGGGGAACTTGCCCACATGCTGGGACAAGATTCAGTATTGGGGCATAATGTGCCTTCACCACACATGCCAATTGAACTCGACAACGCTTTGTGGATTCAAAAGTGATATGCAGCTGTTGTCGGGTCTGCTGTGCACTGCCGGGGGGGCTGTGGGGGGGAGGAGGTACGGTTCAAGCACCCTGGTTTGGTGTCATCACGCAGGGTATATTCATGCTTCAAGATGGCCAAGTGCCAGGTCCTGCACTTGGGTCACAACAACCCCAAGTAATGCTACAGAGGTAGTGTGGCTGGAGAGCTGTCTGGCAGAAAGGGACCTGGGGGTACTAATGGACAAGCATCTGAATAGGAGCCAGCAGTGTACCCAGGTGGCCAAGAAAGCCAAAGACATCCTGGCTGGGATCAGAAATGCTGTGTGCAGCTTGAGCAGGGAGGTGACTGTCCCCTGGGACTCAGCTCTGGGGAGGCCACACCTCGAGTGCTGTGTCCAGTTTTGGGCATCTCCATCCAAGAGAGATGTGGAGGTGCTGGAGCCAGGGCAGAGGAGGGCAAGGAGCTGGGGAAGGGCCTGGAGAATAAATCTGATGAAGAGCAACTGAAGGAGCGGGTTGAAGTCAAAGCTCAGGGCGCTAGAGATGTAGTGTGCACCTGCTTGAAATCTGGGGATGATGCAGCTTCTGGTGGTTGTGTGAAGGGAAGAAAACTTCCATAGTGTGCAAATTTCAGGGTTCAGAGTGGAGGTGTCCTGGTTTGAGGCCAGGCAGATCCTCTCTTGCTCCTGAGAGCACACAGGAGGTGAGGATAAAGAAAAGTCACTCAAAGGGGATCCTTGTGATCCAAGAGGTCCTGGCTCTGTGTTTCAAGAAGTGGCCATGGAGAGTAAAGACAGAGCAGGGAGGGTACAGAAATGTCATGGTGAGAGCTGCTAGGAAAGTAAGATGGATGTCAAGAGCATGAGGGGAAAGAGCTGCAGGCATGGGGCAGTGTAGCACCACCTGCAAGGCTGAAAACTCAACAGGACTGAGGTCTTTCTCCTCCTGTCTACGCCAGTTAGCTCTGCCTCCAGGGCCAGGGAGAGGAAACTTTATCTTGAGACTCTCTGGATCTGACTGCCCAGGCTCTGTGGTCAGGGATTGGCCTTTCTGCTCCATAAACCAAACTCAGTGTGGGGGACGGAGTGTAACAACATGAAGTGGGGATGGCAATGGGCACTGGTAAGGTTGGAAGTCATCAGGAGAACCCAAGGCTTTGCCTTCTTGGCTATGGCAATCATCCACCACCACCAATGGATGTGAGGAGACTTCCTAAGGCACCAGGGGGTCCTCAGGGCTTCCTTAAACACCCCCAGGAAGGCTGGGGACTGTCATCCCCTTGTCCTTCTCTCAGCATCACAAACCCCACAGCCCACAGCACCTGGGGAGCCCTGACCTATACATGAGGGACAGGATCTGCCTGCCCAGGCACTGTGGTCAGGGTTTGGCCTTTCTGCTCCATAAACCAAACCCAGAGTTTGCTCTCCTGCAGTTTGCCTTTGTCTGCTGCAATCATGGCCTCCACTGAGCTGCTCTAAGGAGCCCTTGGGAGGCTTTGTTGGTAATGCCCCTCAGTGGGGCCAATCAGTGCTTCAAGGCACTTTGTGTTTTCCTTCTGACTTCTTCAGAAGTTTCTTCAGTCTCCTCTCAGTACCTGAGGTTCCTGCAATGAGTCCCAAGTGCCCTAAGGAGATGTTTGTGTCTCTGCAATCCTCTTCAGGATTTCAAAGTGCACCTCACAAAGCTCAATTTTGTATGTCAAAGATAAAATATTTTACTCCATTTCAGTTTAGAGCAGAGATGATAATTCCCCAAGTGACACTGACCCAGGCTGTCTCAGCAGGACATCTGCACTTGCAGGCACATCTGTCCTTCAGTCTGACATTGATTGGACAACTTTGCTCCTCACCTTCCCCAACCTCCCCATTGCTGTCACTGCCCACCTGGGGCTTACAAGGTGATTCAGCAGAATGTGTTCTAGTCCAAGAGCCTCTGAATGACAGAGTGGGTAAGGACAAGGCTGACCCTGACTGACTGCAAGGGATCCTGAATTCAAATCTATTTCTATGGCTGTGCCTGGAGAGAAGCACCAAGCACACAGACACAGGGACAGAGCTGGCTGGGTTCAGTGCAGATAGAAACCTTGCTCCTGGTGACAACAAAGGTGTGTGTCCAAAGACACAGAGAGGTGGAGAGGTGGCTGGCAGAGGGTGCCCTGGAGTTCAGTTTCCTCCTCCTGGAGCTCAGGACAAACACTCAAAAAGCTTTGGCATTCTTAGGGCAAAAGAACTGAGCCTGGAGAAGTCTGACTTGGTGCTGGCCCTTGGTGCAGGTTGTGCCTGAGTGATGTCTGTGTGGGTGAGATGCTGGACACAGCTGCTGTGATCCAGGAGAGCTCCAAGGCTCTGGCTTTAGGGTCACTGTTTTTAGAGGTGGTGTGGCCGGTTGACGTTGCTCCCTTAAGAAAGGGAATATGGTGGATGTAAGTTGGTAAACGGAAGGAATAGTCTAAACTAATTTCATTGGGAGAGTGGGAGGAAGCACCTTTGGAACTGGGAGTGAACTGGACATTTCCACGACTTTCTGTCAGTCTTGCTTCCGCCTCTTCTTCGTGATGCAGCTCTCTGTGCTGGGCTTTCTGCCAAGGCTCCGGCCTTCAAACTGACAAACTTGATAAGGCCTGTATTAACTGCTTTTCCAATTAACACGAACTGCTTCTAACAATTTTTTTCCTCTCTTTTCTTTCTCTTTCTATCCCATTCTGGGGAAAGGGGGGGAAGAGAGGGGAGAGCGGAGGTGGGGGACCCCTCTGCCGAGGGGGTCACTCTCATTTCTGTGTTACTCTGTTGTATATCTTTGTATATATTGTAGATATTGTAAATTTGTAAATATTCCCCTGCATTCCCTACGTTGCTTTGTAAATATAGCTCCACTGCTTTGCTAATTCAGCTTGTGAGTTTTTTTTTTTCTTTCCCTTCAAGTTTCTTTCCCTTTACCTTACAAGGGGGAAGGGAGGAGGCTTCTTGGCCTTACCCTTCCACCCACCACATTTTTTTTTTATTGGCGTACCCAACGTGCAGCAGATAATTAGTTCAATTTATTATTTGATTGATTTAGTGTTTTCCAGCTGAATTAGCAAACATGAAGGTATTGTGGTTTGTGGAGCGATTGTTCTTTTCAATTTTTGGGGCTCTGGTTTACAGATATTGTTTGGGTTTGATTTTGGATTACCTGGGTAAATATTTGGTGCGGACAATTTATATGTGGGTTATGTATAGAGTTAAATTATGGTATGGAAAATGTATTAATTTCCTATGGCCAGTGAGATACAGGAATGTTACCTCCACCACTCTCCCAATTGAGATAAAGGGTTTTAAGATTCCGCCTGAGGAGAGAGTAACTTTAGGTGATGCCTGGGATCCAAAGGTGATTTATGTGATGTGTATAATTCTGCTGCTGGTGATAACTAATGTGTTTTCTCTGTATTCCTTGTGGCGAGAGAAAAAGGTGTCCAGGGCGTGTTTTGTTATTAAAACTAGATCAAAAAGAAAACGCCGTGGCTCTCGATCAGTCCCAGAGTCATCTAGTGATGAGGACTGTGCAGAACCCATGTCAGTCAAAAAGAAGGCTAAAAAGTTAATTGGTAAAGCAGCTCTAAATGACTTTGCTGATTCTGGCAAGCAGCCAAGGGCATCGGCTGGTATCAACATGGCGCCTACTCCTTCTCCTTCTTCTTCTTCTCCGTCGGCCAGTAATGGAGCAACGTCACTTCCACCCACTCCCTCAGTGGGACCGGAAGTCACTGCCCCAGCAGCTGATTTATCTCAGGACCTGTCAGCTTCCATTAAGGTGGCTGTAAATTCAAACACAGCTCCAGTTAAGGTGGCTCCTTTAAAGACTAGAGCTGGAAAGGGCAAAGATGGAGAAGAAGAGGAGGAGACTGATCCTGGTGAGGGGCCCTCTACTCTAAAAGATCCTGCTCAGGAGGAAGAGAAGGTTTGTTTTAAAGATCTAGCTAACCTAGTGAGATCAAAGCAGGATAGAGATGAAGCTAGGAAAGCAGCTGGCAAAGGTGGTTCTCAGCTTAAAGAGATCCTTAGGAGAATGACAGCAGGATTTTACGGGCAAAGAATTCAGGGAGATGAAGATCAAGATGATATTTCGGACTGTTCTTCTCCAAGGGAGGAATTGCGAAATGTCCGTAAAGATTTCACCAGGGCAGATAAGGAGCCAGTTCTAGCTTGGCTTAGTAGGTGTTATGATACAGGTGCTTCAGCTCTAAATGTTGGAGACAAGTCAGCAGCTCAGTTAGGAACTCTCTCAAGGGACAATGGAATAGATAGACATCTAGGCGAAGCTCTCGGTAAGGTTAATCTGTGGATACGCCTTTTAATAGCGGTTGCCCTGAGATACCCTTCCCGAGATGATCTTCCATGGAATCCTAAACCCTGGACTACCATAGATGAGGGAATTAAGCGCTTGAGAGAATTTGCTGTTAGAGAGCTACTCTATGGTGAACATGAAACTCTGAATCCTGATGACATTCCTGTGGGTATTGGTCTTGCTAAAAAGATCATCAAACTTGCTCCTTCTAATTATGCAAACATTCTGGCAAGCAGAATTGTGTCAAGAAGTTATGGTGGAGCTTCTCCCACGGTTGGCCAATTCAGTGATCAAATGAGACAACTGGAGGATAGCATGACACGTGGTTCTTTGGTTTCGGCCATTAAAACGATGTCTGGTGATATTCAGAATTGCATAAGAGAGTTAAAAGATGAATTTAGAAACTCCATATCCCAATTGGCACAAAGGGATAATTTCAATTCTTCCTCCAGGTGGGTACAAGTCTCATCTGTGAGGAATACACGTCCTCCAAGGAGGTCGTTCCAAAACAGGACATTCCAAAACAGGACATTCCAAAACAGACCACCAAGGCAATCACGTAGAACTATTTGGATAACTCTGCGTGATCAGTTTGGTGAGAACATGAACCGCTGGGATGGCCAACCAACTTCTAATCTTTTCAGGAGACTGAGGGAATTGCAAAGTGGCAGAACCCGAGGTAGCAATACCAGAAGGGTAGCTGTTACTTCCACAGTTCCCCAGAACGACTCTTATGGCTCCAACAGTGGCTCCAGTTATAACATGCAAAGTTATAACCCTGCACAATATGTGCAATGCACATGTGCGCATGTTCCCCATAACTAGGGGTGCCCTGCCTCCCGCCAGGGGGAGGAGAGGGATAACAGAGATAACAGAATCTATTGGGATGTGTACATCCAGTGGCCTGGCACTTCACAATTTCGGAAGTACAGGGCCTTGGTTGACACAGGAGCTCAGTGCACCATAATACCATCAAATTATCAGGGATCGGAGTCTATAACTATTCTGGGAGTCACTGGTGGATCTCAAGAGTTAAGTAAGGTAGAGGTTAATATAAGTTTAACTGGTAAACAATGGAGGAAGCATACAGGTGTGACCGGACCTGACGCACCTTGTATTTTGGGAATTGATTTTCTGAGAGAAGGGCGTTTCAAAGACCCTAGAGGTTACAAATGGGCTTTTGGAGTAGCTTCTATAGAAATTGATGGACAAAAATTGAAGCTATCTGCCAGACCTGAACTTTCTGATGAATCTGCAGTTGTGGGACAACATAAGATACAGGACATTAAATTGCCGGTTGCTTCTCAGACTGTGCATCACAGACAATACAGAACCAACCGTGACTCTTTGTTGCCCATTCAGAATCTGATTCGTCAGTTGGAGAGTCAGAAAGTCGTCAGCAAAACTCATTCACCTTTCAACAGTCCAGTGTGGCCTGTGCGGAAGCAGAATGGAGACTGGCGTCTGACGGTAGACTACCGAGCCCTAAATGAAGTGACACCACCTATGAGTGCAGCAGTGCCAGACATGATGGAGCTACAGTATGAGCTGGAATCCAAGGAGGCCAAATGGTATGCTACCATAGACATTGCTAATGCATTTTTCTCTATTCCCATAGCAGAGGAATGCAGGCCTCAGTTTGCTTTCACCTGGAGAGGAATCCAGTACACTTTCAACAGACTGCCAATGGGCTGGATCCACAGCTCAAGCATCTGTCATGCAGTGATCCACGATGCTCTGGAGAAAGGCGGTGCTCCAGAACACATCCAGTTCATCGATGATATCATCGTCTGGGGTAAAACTGCTGAGGAAGTCTTCGAGAAAGGTAACAAAATCATTGACATTCTTCTGGATGCAGGTTTTGCCATCAAGCGAGACAAGGTGAAAGGACCTACCACAGAGATTCAGTTTCTGGGAGTGCGATGGCAGGATGGACGCCGACACATTCCAGTGGATGTGGTAAATAGAGTCTCTACCATGGCAAGTCCCACAAACAAGCAAGAGACCCTACGTTTCTTGGGGATAGTGGGATTTTGGAGACTGCACATTCCTGGATACAGTCAGATTGTGAAACCTCTGTATGATGTAACTCGAAAGAGAAACCATTTCCACTGGGGACCTGAACAACAAGCAGCCTTTGACCAGATAAAACAAGAGGTGATTCAAGCAATGGGTCTGGGACCTGTCCGAGATGGTCCAGACATTAAGAACATTTTGTACACGGCTGCAAGTGACAATGGTCCAACCTGGTGCTTGTGGCAAAAAGCTCCAGGTGAGACACGTGGACGACCTCTTGGTTTCTGGAGTCGAGGTTACAGAGGTTCAGAGGCTAATTATACTCCAACAGAAAAAGAGATTCTAGCTGCCTATGAAGGAGTGAAAGCATCTTCTGAAGTGATTGGAACTGAATCACAACTTCTTCTAGCTCCCAGATTACCAGTTTTGAATTGGATGTTCAAAGGCAAAGGATCCACACCACATCATGCCACAGACTCAACCTGGTCTAAGTGGATGGCTCTGATAACACAGAGAGCTCGAATGGGAAATCTTGAAAGACCTGGTCTAGTGGAGGTGATCTCAAGTTGGCCTGAAGGTATCAACTGTGCCAAACCTCCAGAGGAGAAAGTGACTCGTGCTGAGGAAGCTCCTCCTTACAATGACCTTTCTGATGATGAAAAGAAATATGCTTTGTTCACAGACGGTTCCTGTCGTCTTGTTGGAAACAAGCGAAGGTGGAAGTCTGCAGTGTGGAGTCCAACACGCCGAGTTGCAGAGGCGAAAGATGGAGAAGGAGAATCCAGTCAGTTCGCAGAGGTAAAAGCTGTCCAGCTAGCTCTCAACGTGGCTGAACGTGAGAGATGGCCAAAGCTTTATCTCTACACCGACTCATGGATGGTAGCCAATGCTCTATGGGGTTGGCTAAAGAACTGGAAGAAGAGTGGTTGGCAGAGGAAAGGAAAACCCATTTGGGCAGCCAACCTATGGCAGGACATTGCTGATCGAATCGAGAGAATTCCAGTGAAAGTGAGACACATCGATGCTCACATTCCTAAGAGCAAAGCTACTGAGGAACAGCAACACAACCATCAGGCAGATCTAGCTGCAAGAGTTTCTCAAGTAGACATGGACTCTAATCTTGATCTCGACTGGAAACACCGAGGTGAGATATTCTTAGCTCGGTGGGCTCATGATTCGTCAGGACATCAAGGCAGAGATGCAACATACCAATGGGCTCGTGACAGATCCATAGACATTTCCATGGATGCTATCACGCAAGTCATCCATGACTGTGACATTTGTGCTGCTATTAAGCAGGCAAAACGACTTAAGCCCTTGTGGTATGGTGACAGATGGTCCAAGTACAAGTATGGTGAAGCTTGGCAGATTGACTACATCACTCTACCGCGTTCTCGTTCTGGTAAGCAATACGTGCTTACTATGGTAGAGGCAAACACTGGATGGTTGGAAACTTATCCAGTTCCACATGCAACTGCACGCAACACCATTCTCGGTCTGGAGAGACAGATCCTGTGGAGACACGGAACTCCAGAGAGGATTGAGTCAGACAACGGAACTCATTTCAAGAACAACCTTGTAAAGAACTGGGCAAAAGAGCACGGTATTGAGTGGATATTCCACATTCCCTACTATGCACCAGCTTCAGGGAAGATTGAACGCTACAACGGTTTGTTGAAGACCACTCTCAAAGCCATGGGAGGTGGATCTTTGAAAAACTGGGAAAAACATTTAGCACAAGCAACCTGGCTGGTAAATAGTAGAGGTTCAGTGAACCGAGCTGGACCTGCACATTCAGATTTGCTGCGGAAAGTAGAAGGTGATAGAGTTCCTGTTGTTAGAGAAAAGAATCTGTTAGGTAAAACTGTTTGGGTATTTTCACCCTCAGGAGAGGCTAAACCTGTCCGAGGGGTGGTTTCAGCTGAAGGTCCGGGTCACACTTATTGGGTAATGCAAGAGAATGGTGAAATTCAGTGTATTCCACAAAGAAATTTAACTTTAGCTGAAAGAGGTTAATTTCGAACTGTTGTACAGCTACATCGCGTCCAAAGGAAGAATCAACGAAGAATCTACGGTGCACGAACCCTGAGATCCCTGAGAGCCCTGAGTCAACTAAGAGACCCTGAGAATCCCTGTTTCCCTTTTCTTCGCTTCGTCGGCGAAGAAATGAACTGTTTTCCATTTTTCTCATTTTCTGATTTTCTTGGACTTTTGAATCATCTACATCTGAGCATAGCTGGAAGGGACTATGAACTTTACTCACGAACTGTAAATATCGTTTTGGATTGGATGGACAGTATGAACAGCCAATGAAATTGTTTAGAAGGGGTGGACTGTCACCGGTTGGGGCTGTCCCCTTAAGGAAGGGAATATGGTGGACGGAAGTTGGTAAATGAAAAGAACGATCTAAACTAATTTCATTGGTAGAGTGGGAGGAAGCACCTTCTGAACTGAGAGTGCAGGAGGGTATCCTGGACACTCCGGCACTTTTATCTTTAGTCTTGCCTCCGCTCCTCCGCCGAGCAGCAGCAGCTCTCTGTGCTGGGCTTTCGGCCAAGGCTTTGGCCTTGAAACTGATAAACCTGCAAAGGCCTGTATTATCTGCTTTCCAATTAACACAACTGCTTCTAACTTTTTTTTCTCTTTCTCTCTCTCTCTAACCCGCTCTGGGGAAAGGGGGAGAGAGGGGAAAGCGGAGGTGGGGAACTCCCTCAGCAGAGGGGGGAACTCTCATTTCTGTGTTACTTTATTGTATATCTTTGTATATATTGTAAATATTGTAAATTTGTATATATTTCCCTGCATATCCTATATTGCTTTGTAAATATACAGCTCCACTGCTTTGCTAATTCAGCTGTGAGTTTTTTTTCCCTTCCCCTTCAATTTTCTTTCCCTTTACTTTACAGGGGGGAGGGAGGAGGCTTCTTGGCCTTACCCTTCCAACCCTCGACACTCATGCATAGCAGCTCTGCTCTTTGAGGGACATTTCTTTGGCCTCATCTCCACTCTGAACCTTCCAAGCTGCTCTGAGTGGAGATTTTAGTCTCTTTCCACTCTCCAGAAGAGCTCCATCCCCTCTGAAACCACCCTTCAGTTATGTGCACACTGTGCTGGCAGTGCACTGAGGCACTGAGCTCCATTCAACAGGCTGAAGCAGCCCAGGTCCCTCAGCCTCTCCACAGAGATGTCAACCCCCATCCTGGCAGATCTCCTCTGCAGTCTCTGCAATTCCTCTCCATTCCTTCAGACTGGACATTCCCAAAGACAGATACCAAACATCCAGATGTGGCCACAGCAGTGCTGAGTCTCGGGGAGGACAACGTCTGTGTCTGTGTGGCCACACTCCTTCCACAGCACAGCCTCAGTTGACCTTCTCCACTGTGGTTGGCCTTTACTCCCTCCCAGGGCATTTGGAATGGTTCCTCTCAAACCCTGTGGTGCCTTTCTGACTGGGTGGTTTGAGTCTTAACTGGTACTTAAGAGCTCAGATGGGGGAAAAGTTGAGAATCCTTCCCCTGCTCCCTGCCTCCTCTTTCCCAATAGACAGGAAAAAGAAAGGGAAGTAGCAAATCCACCAAGAAATAACTTGGAGTTGGCTTGGAAGTAGAGATGTAAAGAATTTTCTTTAAAGAATATATATATATATAACATATAAATATTATATATTATATATATATATATATATATATATATATATATATATATAAAAAATATATGTAACAATAACAGTTAAAGTTTCACAAGGGCAAGGAGCAAGGATGGATGGGAGGGAAAAAAACCCAAGAATACAAAAGCAGTCTCTCTGAAGATGCAGCAGGGAGAAGGATCAGGCCCGATCATGTGGCAGATAAGCAGGGAACCACCAGCAATCATCATCCAAGCAAAGCCAGGGCCCAAAAGCTAATGGCTGCAGTACTGCCCTTCTTATAGCATTGCAGGGCTGGGAGAGGGAGTGGAACAGACTCAGTCAGTTTCCCAGGGGAAGAACACCCTCCATGGAGGGCAAAAGTTCTCACAAGCCCTCCCCCCCTGCTTCCAGGATGGGCATAGCCCAATCCAATCCACCCTCTGTTCCACTTCCACTCTCCTGTCACAGCCCCTTCATCCAATTGTGACATGTGGTATTCGAATCCTTGATGCAAGTCCCCTTTTATCCTGGCTCTCTCTCTGTCAGGGCAGTCTCTACCTCTCTGGTGCTGGACAACATAGGTCATGCTTGATCTGAGCAGGGATTTGGAGAAGAATCAGGAATTTGTCTTTGAAAGGGAAAGAAAACTCAGGAGCAGTCCATTGCTGTAGGGACATCAGGAAAAGTCTTTTGCTGTGGGGCATCAGGAACTGGTGCAGGTGAGATGATGCAGGAGCTCTCTGGATTGGTGTGCAGTATGTTCATGTTGAGTCCTGGATGCTAGGCTGGTATTAAACTAGGAGGGAAAAAAAATTAGAACAACTTATAACTATTCACAGAGTGACTATATTACACTGGTGTGCACTGACCCCTCTGAGTCCATCCCCTCTCAGCCAGAGTCACGTTCTGCTGTGGGTACACTGAATGTCCCCAGTTTCTAACATGACCCAGTAGGTGTGACCAGGCCTCTCAGCAGAGACCACCCCTCAGTTTGGTTTGCCCCCACCAGCAGTAGGGAAAACCCACACTGACTTCCCCAGCAGGTTTTTCTCAGCAATCACAGGAACTCCATCTCCATCCACTGTTTGCAGCAGGTTGGACTGGGAAGGACCAGCTCGGTTCACAGATCCTCTGCTGGTCACTAACCAAGTGACTTGAGCTAGGTGTCTTTCCCAGTTCCTAAAGGTTCCACCTCCCCTGGCTTTTAGGGTGGTCTTTAGCAAGCCATTGTATTGCTTGACCTTCCCTGCAGCTGGTGCATGGTATGGGATGTGGTAAATCCACTCAATCCCATGTTCCTTTGCCCAGTCCCTTATGAGATGGTTCCTGAAGTGGGTTCCATTGTCTGATTCAATCCTCCTGGGGGTGCCGTGTCTCCACAGGATATGTCTCTCTAGGCCCAGGATGGTGTTGCGAGCAGTGGCATGAGGAACTGGATAGGTCTCCAGCCACCCTGTACTTGTCTCCACCATGATCAGTACATACTGGCTTGCTGCTGTGGGACCGAGGAAGGGTGATGTAGCTGATCTGCCAGGCCTCTCCATGCTTCTATGCCGACCATCTTCCCCCATACCACAGAGGCTTCATGCGCTTGGCCTGCTTGATGGCAACACAAATGTCACACTCATGGATGACCTGGGAGATGGCCTCCATAGAGATGCCCACTGATCTGTCCTGAGCCCACCGGTATGTGGCATCTCTCCCTTGGTGGCCCGAAGTGTCATGGGCCCAGCGAGCTAAGAACAGCTCACCCTTGTGCTCCCAGTCCAAGGCTATTTGGGAGATTTTAGTTTCATAGTTTCATAGTTTCATTCAGGGTTGCAAGGGACCACAAGGATCATCTAGTTCCAACCCACCTGCCATGGGCAGGGACACCCCACACTAGATCAGGCTGGACAGAGCCTCATCCAGCCTGCTCTTAAACACCCCCAGGGACGGGGCCTTGACCACCTCCCTGGACAACCCATTCCAGGGTTTCACCACTCTCATGGTGAAGAACCTCCTCCTCACATCTAGCCTGAATCTCCCCACCTCCAGCTTCATTCCATTCCCCCTAGTCCTATCACTACCTGAGATCCTGAGAAGTCCTTCCCCAGCCTTCCTGTAGGCCCCTTTCAGATACTGGAAGGTGACAATTAGGTCACCTCGGAGCCTTCTCTTCTGCAGACTGAACAGCCCCAACTCCTTCAGTCTGTCCTCATAGGAGAGGTGCTCCAGCCCTCTGCTCATCCTCCTGGCCCTGCTCTGGACACGTTCCAGCACCTCCACATCCCTCTTGTAATAGGGGCTCCGGAACTGGACACAGTACTCCAGGTGGGGTCTCACCAGGGCTGAGTAGAGGGGGAGGATCACCTCCCTTGACCTGCTAGCCACACTTCTCCTGATGCAGCCCAGGATCTGATTGGCTTTGCGGGCTGCAAGTGCACACTGAGAGCTCCTGTTGAGCTTTTTGTCCACCAGCACCCCCAAGTCTCTCTCTTCAGGGCTACTTTCCAGCCAGTCGCTGCCCAGCCTGTATTTGTGCCTGGGATTGCCTCGACCCAGATGCAGGACCCTGCACTTGCTCTTATTGAACTTCATGAGGTTGGCCTGTGCCCACCTCTCCAGCCTGTCCAGGTCCCTCTGGATGGCCTCCCTTCCCTCCAGCGTGTCTGCTGCACCACACAGCTTGGTGTCATCAGCAAACTTGCTGAGGGTGCACTCAATGCCACTGTCCATGTCCCCCACAAAGATGTTGAATAAGACAGGTCCCAGGACTGATCCCTGAGGGACTCCGCTTGTCACTGGCCTCCACTGGGACATGGAGCCATTGACAGCCACTCTTTGGGTGCGGCCATCAAGCCAGTTCCTTATCCATCTAGTGGTCCACCCATCAAGCCAGGTCTGCTTGGTGGTTGTGCTTGTGCTCCTCTGTGGCTCTGCTCTTGGGGATGTGTGCATCCATGTGCCATACCTTTATTGGCAGCCTGTTGTGATGAAGAGGTTATTAAATTTATTAATATGAAATATGAATTATGAAAATATTGTTTATATTAATTATTAAATTTGCAATAACTGAAGAATCACCAACTTATATACATGTTCTAGTGCACGTTCATGAAATACATTTCATAAGTGGCTTAGTGTTATGATTAAAACTTAATTGAACTATCTACAGACTATTTCTGTATTGATATAACACAGGGTGCAGTTCCTCTGCTTGGCCACTAGATGGAGACTCAGCGGGACACGGGCAGCTTCTGGCTATTTACAGCAATATTATAATCTTTCTATGTGTCAGCACGTACTCTGCTAGACGTGGACACTTTGAACTGAGTGCTAATGGATGGAAAGCACGTGGAAGATACTCTGTAGCTGTTGTTTGTGGCAAGGTGGAGGTCCGGCAGACTACTGTCGCTGGACTGGTTCCTAGTTGAGTTGAGCAGCGGCGTTGGGTTACTGTGTCCTCTCTCTCTGCAGCAGTGGAGAGGGAATAATGGAACCTGGGCTTAGCATGGAAGCAGGTTCCCTTCAGGACTTGGTCGATTCCCTCCAGACAAGAGGGATCAGTCCTGGTTGGGGTTGGCCCATGGGGTTGGCCCTTGGAGTTGGCAGGGCTGGGCAACAGTTGCCGGTAGGCAGGCTAGGAGGTTTCCAGTTAGACAATAACAGCAGACAAAGGCTATGGAGTTGGCCCAGCTACGGCAAATCTTGGGGCTGATGCAAACAGCCTCGGGGAGAGAATGCGGCTGCGTTAGGCAGTGGATTCTCATTAACTGAGCTTAAAGGAACGGTGGGACTCTCGGAGTGGTCCCAGGTTCGGTGCAGTATAGGCACAAACAATGCCTTAGTCTTCCCTGAGGTTCACAGGGCTCAGAGCGGCACATGGCGGCTCCTCTCCTGCTACAGAGGGGCTAAGCATATGTGGACTCGGTATCGATCAAGTCCTTTCTCCCCGGCTACTGGGCAGATCTTACTCTCGGGGGTTGGTCCAGGCCTCTGGTGGCACACTGGGCTCTCCCAGTCGGTACGACTGGCTGTAGCGATGCTGGGCTTCTCGGGCTCAGCGAAGCTTCTCCCTCTGGAGATGATCCTCACAACTGCTTCTCACAATGCAGAGGCTTTCAGTATGCGTGCATGTATGATAGAAGCTAACAACAATAAGCTCAGTGGCAGAGGCTATGGTTCGAGAGCTGTTCAGAGCATGTACAGAGACAAAGTGAATGAGGGGGCAACTTGTTTACCAACTGGGGTGATACTTATAGATTCCTCGAGGCTAGGTTTGACCAATGGGCATTCTCATAAACAACTGGCTTCAGCCTATAGAAAGCGTGAAGCTAGGGTTATGCCCATACTTGGTATTTGCAAGAGTACTGCATGCACTGAGTGCGTGCTGGCCTGGCTAATGCCTTGGCTTTTGTCTTCCTCCTGAAGGAGGGGGAACTTGTCCACATGCTGGGACAAGTCAGTATCTGGGCGTAATGTGCCTTCACCACAGACACAAGGCTCAGACTGTACTGTGGGAGGAAGAAGGTGTCCAGTTTGTACTGGAATGGATGCAGTCAGTCCTAGCAGGAGGCCTGGAGATGCATTTTGCACTGGGATGGGACGGAGACAGTAGTGGGAGAGGGCAAGGTGATCCAGTTTGTTCTGGGAGGAGGCCACAGCTATACTGGGAGCAGTTCAAATTATGTAGTTTTTATTGGGAAGGGACACAGCCTGTACTGGGTGTGGGTTAAAAATATTCTCTTGGCACAGGATGGGATTCAGTTGATAGAGGGACAGAAAGAGGGTTACTGTCTGGGCTGTCTCTCAAACTGTGCTGGGATGACATCAGGAGGATCAGTTAATTTTGGGACAAGGCCAGGTATGTATGTGGAGGGTTAGAGACCATGCCTGGACTGAGATGAGGCCCAGTGTCTAGTGGGATGGGAACAGGGTCTCCAGTTTGCACTGTAAAGTGGCCACACAGTAGTGGAAGGAGGCAGGGTATGAAAATTGTCCTGTGATGGATGGAGTTGGTACGGGAGAGAGACACAAGATCAGTTTGCAGTGGAATGAGGAGCGGTTTGTACTAGCATCAGGGGTCCAGCAAGTACTGCTGCTCCCTGGCAGTGCTGCTGTGCTGGGACTCATTGCCCCTCCACCTCTGCACAGAGGAGATGTCCCTGAAGCTCCAGAAAATTCCTGGAGGAAGGATCTCAGGAAAAAAAAATGATACTCAAAGGTTCTTTATTTTGTTTAGCCAAACAAGAAACACAGCTCCCCCAACATAAATCCTCAGTCAGAAAAGCAAAGCAGAGAGTGAAATAGAAAGGTGATGACAACATTGCCAAAAGTAAAAATCCACCGCAAACAGCAAAACTCCAGCAGCCAGGCTGGGCCTGCACTGAGTGACATCAGAACTGCTCTGCAGGAGAAGGGAAAGAGTTTATTGCTACTGAAAGCATCCAGTGATCAGTTTGCTCAGGGCAGCCTTGAGCTCCTGGTTCCTCAGGCTATAGATGAGAGGGTTCACTGCTGGAGGCACCACTGAGTACAGAACTGATACTAACAGGTTCAGGGATGAGGAGGAGACAGAGGAGGGCTTCAGGTAGGCAAAAAAGCCAGTGCTGACAAACAGGGAGACCACAGCCAGGTGAGGGAGGCAGGTGGCAAAGGCTTTGTAGCGTCCCTGCTGAGAGGGGATCCTCAGCACTGCCCTGAAGATCTGCACATAGGACACCACCATGAACACAAAACAAACAAATGTTAAGGAGACAGCAATGACAGTTACCCAAACCTCCCTGAAGTAGGATGTGGAGCAGGAGAGCTTGAGGATCTGGGGGATTTCACAGAAGAACTGGTGCACAGCATTGCCCTGGCAGAGGGGCAGGGAAAATGTATTGGCTGTGTGCAGCAGAGCATTGAGAACCCCACAGGTCCAGGCAGCTGCAGCCATGTGGACACAAACTCTGCTGCCCAGAAGGGTCTCATAGTGCAGGGGTCTGCAGATGGCAGCATAGCGATCGTAGGACATGATGGTGAGGAGAGAAAACTCTGTTGAAATCAAGAAGAGAAAGAAAAATACTTGTGTAGCACATCCTGAGTAGGAGATGACTCTGGTGTCCCAAAGGGAATTTGCCATAGATTTGGGGACTGTGGTAGAGATGCAGCCCAAGTCGAGAATGGAGAGGTTGAGGAGGAAGAAGTACATGGGGGTGTGGAGGTGGTGGTCCCAGGCTATGGTGATGATGATGAGGCCATTGCCCAGCAGGGCAGCCAGGTAGATGGCCAGGAAGAGGCAGAAGTGCAGGAGCTGCAGCTGCCTTGTGCCTGGGAATGGCAGGAGGAGGAAGTGGGTGATGGAGCTGCTGTTGGCCATCTGCTGCCTCTGGCCATGGAGACCTGTGCAAGGAGGGAAAGGCAGTGACAAGTTAGGGCACACTTCTCTCAGCCTCATTGTAATCCCTGTCCCTGAGCTGCATGAGGAATGGATCAGCTCATTCCCCATCACTACCAATCACTGATGGCTCATCACAGCTTCAAATGCAGCAGAGACCCAGAATTGCCATGAAGATTCCTCTGGAGTCAGAACAGAAAGTGACCAACAGCCCAATCCCAGGGAATGAGAGTCCCATGGAGAGCTGGAGAAACAGGGACCAGCTCTGCAGTGCTGCAGAGACAGCGAAGGGAAGAGAGAAAGGAGAGGGGCTGGGGGTGAAACCTTCTCCTTCCTCCGCTCTGCTCTCTGCAGCTCACAGGATGGAACTGAAGAGCTTTTGTCATCCTTTTAGGTGAACACTTTGGGAGCCTTCAGATCAATGTCTGCTTCCATGTTTGTGACTCCTGACCTAGAGCCCATAGCTTTGGGGACGCTGCCTCTGCTGGGTAGAAGAGGAGAGCCAAAGGGTGCATTGGGAAATGTGTCGGCAGTGCAGAGAATGGCACAGCTGTGCCTGATCCCCCTTGCCAGGGCATCTCTGCCACCAGATCGCTCTTCCCCCACTGCCCTAGTCCCTGCTGCTGGCAGCTGTCCCTGGCAGGAGCTGCTTCTCTGTGTCCAGCTCTCCTCCCTGTCCCTGACACCCATCCCACATTTGTGTGCTGAGCTCTGCCCTGCAGAACCCTCCCAGAAGCAGGACACTGCCCAGGGGAAGCTCTGGGTGTGCAGGGGCTCAGGAGCAGCTCAGAGGCTACAGAGAATCTTCTCCACAGTGGAGAAACAAACTCTAGTTTCACACTACCCACCCAGCACACCACGGTGATCAACATTGAAAGCCAAGAATCTGTTGCCTCTGGCCATGGAGACCTGTCCAAGGAGGGAAAGGCAGTGACAAGTTAGGGCACACTTCTCTCAGCCTCTGAGCTGCATGAGGAATGGATCAGCTCAGTCCCATCACTACCAATCAATAGCAGAGTTCATCATGGGTTTACATGCAGCAGGGATGCAGAATTGCCATCAAGATTCCTCTGGTGTCCAAACAGAAAGTGACCAACAGCCCAAATCCAGAGAACAAGAGTCCCATTGTGGTGGGTTAAAATTTCCCCCCAGCATTATCTTTGCCAGAGCAGCTCAGTTAGAAGCAAATGAAGCTGTATTGACAAGCAAGAGCTACACTCTGCAATGGAATGCAATGAACAGGTACAAAACATACAGGAGTGACAATATTAGACAGGTATTTACAATTAGCAAATGACATGAAACCCCCCTGGTCAGAGACCAGGGAAGCTTTTCCACTGCCCATAATCCCTACCTCCCTGCTCCAAGAGAGAAAGGAGGAGTGGAGAGAGAAAAAAAGCAGTGGTTTAGACTTAGCCAAGGCCAGCCAAAGCAGGTGATCTCTCCAGAGCGAAGCACAACAGCTGAGATCAGAAGAGAAGAGAGAGAATTGTTATGGTACAGCTCCTCTGGTTCCAGATATTTATCCAATCAATTTGTTTAGAATAGTCTTTTCTTTTCCTTTTTACACCCAAGAGTGATCTATTTATTTTGCTTCTACTTTTCTGCTCAAAATCTGTAACTAAATTTTAAAGGCATAGCCTAAAACCACCACACCCATGGAGAGGTGGAGAAACAGGGAGCAGGCCTGCAGTGCTGCAGAGACAGTGAAGGGAAGAGAGAAAGGCAGAGGGTATGGGGGTGAAGCCTTCTCCTTACCCAGCTCTGTTCACTGCTGCTCACATGGTGGAACTCAAGGGCTTTCATTCTCCTTCTGTGTGCACACTCCAGGAGCCTTCAGCTGAGCATCAGCTGCTGAGATGGAGATGCCTCCAGGAGCTACAGCTGCAGTGTCCTGCACCCACAGCCTCACCATGTCAATGACTGCAGTGTCTTCTCCTCCAGTGAGTTCTCAGTCACTCTCCCAGTCCTGGCCACCTTGAAGCTCTCTCTGCCTTCCTCATCTCCCTAAGATCCTCTGGCAGTGTCCTCAGCTCTGCTGTGCTGTGCAGAGGAGCAGCTCCTGGCCTGAGCTGTCTCTCTGCAGTGCTGCCTGCTTGCCAGCAACACCTTCCAGCCCAGGAGCCTGGCCTGGCTCAGCACAAAAGCACCAGCCCAGGTATTTTAAAGGAGCCCTCTGGTGGTTTTGGTGCTGAGCCCATGATCCTCAGAGACTGACAAGCTGATGAAACCTCTCCAGAAGTCAAAGTCAGATTCAAACTCTGAAGTTTCTTCTGCTTTTAATAGGTCCCAGTGAAGCATACTGGGAAAGGGTCTCCAGGGTCTGGTTAGAGCAGGACAGAGTGGATGCAAGAGAAGCATCACTGGAGGCACTGAAGCATCTCCAGGCTGTGGTGAGAACAGAGAACTGAGGCAGTGCTGGCAGGTCGTAACAAGCAGCTAAAGGTGGCTCTGCTGCTGAGGAAACCTGGAGGGGTTTCCTTGATCCAAAGGGCCAAGCCCTGACCCCCAGCCCCTGGCAAGGCAGATCATGTCCCACACCTGTGGCTCTGGGCTCTGCTGGATGCAGTGGGGAGTGAGGGTGAGCAGTGATCAGGGTAGGATCTTGTCAGGTTTTGCAGTGGTTTGCTTGCAAAAAAGACAACTCCTGCTGAAAAGGAATGAAATGTACCTTTAAAAATACTTTTTATCAGATGCTTTGTGCAATAAAAACCTCTCCAATTAGCTGCAGAAACCTTGGCAATAATTAGAGGTTCAGCAGTATTTAATGAGCCCCATGGAGTATTTGCAGCTGATGACATCATCCTTAGGCACTGCCAGGAGACTCTGCCAAGGTACTGCCAAGAAGCCTCTCAAGAAGTCCAAGTCAGAAGCAAACTCCAAAGTACCTTGAAGCACTGATTGGCCTCACTGAGGCTTGTTACTGACAAAGGCTCCCCAGGGACTCATTAGAGCAGCTTGTTAGAGGCCAGGATTGCAGGGAGACAAAGGCAAAGTACAGGGCAGAAAAGTATGCCTTTGTTCTATGAAGCATAAAGCCAAACCCTGACCACTGCCCTTGGACTAGAAGAACCTCAAAGCCTCAAAGCCAAGTTTCTCCTCACAGGCCTTGGTGGCAGAGACAACTGCTCGAGCCAAGGGTAAAAATACCTTGGTCCCGTTGGGCCTCTCAGCCTTGCCAGAGCCCTTGGCCATCCCCACTGCAGCCTCTCCTACACTGTCCCATGCCTTTAGGTCTTTCCCTTCAGGCTGCTGACACCAATCTTGCTTCCCCAGCCAGCTCTCCCCCTGCCATTTCCATCCCTTCCCTGAGCTGTCTCAGCTCTCCCTGCTATTTCCCAACACCTCTGGATGGCCTCATGCATAGCAGCTCTGCCCTTTCAGGGACATTGCTTTGGCCTCATCTCCACTCTGAACCTTTCAAGCTGCACTTTGTGGAGGTTTTGGTCTCGTAACACACCCAAGGAGAGCTCCATCCTCTCTGAAACCACCCTTCAGCCATGTGCACACTGCTATGGCAGTGCTCTGAACCCCATTCACCAGTCTGAAGCAGCCCAGGTCCCTCAGCCTCTCTGTCTGAAAGCCTGCACAGACTCCTTGTTGGTGGAGCAGGAATTGTTTATTGGCACAGATCAAGCAGTTTATACAGGAAAAATCCAGCAGGCTAAGCAATTCCCTGACATTCCTACACCACTGCTGCTCACTGAATTTTCTCCTTCGATATGCAGCTGGCCATTGTTATCTTCATCCCATATCAGGTTGAGTTTCTCCAGCATGGAGGCAAGTGTCCTCCTGTCTCGCACTCCAGATTGTTTACCACAGTCAGCTCTTCTTTATCACCAGGCCATCCTTCCAGTATCAGCAGCCTGTTCTTTCTTGTCCTGAAACCTTCCATAGATACTTTCTGCTTTCCTACAACTACCCATTGTTATATGGTTTAAACCAGCAGCCATCACTTGTGTCCTGACCATCCTCCTGTTCCTGGAGGTTATGATTACAAACACCATTAACACTATAATTACAATGCCAATCACCACAAGGATTCCATCTCTAACCCACACTCATAGATTCAGACCTGAGAACCAATTGTTTGGATTCAGCCAGCTCAGATCTTTGTTCAAAGAGCAGCTCTTTCAAGGAGCTATGAAAGGCCCCTTGTAAATGTGACCTGAGTGAGTTCCAATCATGCTGAGAGTCACTCCAAGACAAGGATGTTACACACATGTCCCTCTTATGGTTACACTCCCAAGTGCCAGGTTCTGCACATTGGCCACAGCAACCCCATGCAGTGCTACAGGCTGGGGTCAGAGTGGCTGAGAGCAGCCAGGCAGAGAGGGACCTGGGGGTACTGGTTGATGGTAGGATGAACATGAGCCTGCAGTGTGCTCAGGTAGCCAAGAGAGCAAATGGCATCCTGGCCTGCATCAGGAACAGTGTGGCCAGCAGGAGCAGGGAGGTCATTCTGCCCCTGTACACTGCACTGGTTAGGCCACACCTTGAGTCCTGTGTCCAGTTCTGGGCCCCTCAGTTTAGGAAGGATGTTGACTTGCTGGAGTGTGTCCAGAGAAGGGCAACAAAGCTGGGGAGGGGTTTGGAGCACAGCCCTGTGAGGAGAGGCTGAGGGAGCTGGGGTTGCTTAGCCTGGAGAAGAGGAGGCTCAGGGGAGACCTCATTGCTGTCTACAACTACCTGAAGGGAGGTTGTAGACAGGTGGGGGTTGGTCTCTTCTCCCAGGCAACCAGCACCACAACAAGAGGACACAGTCTCAAGCTGTGCCAGGGGAGGTTTAGACTAGATGTTAGGAAGAAGTTCTTCATAGAGCAACTGCCCATTGGAATGTGCTGCCCAGGGAGGTGGTGGAGTCACCATCATTGCAGCTCTTTAGGAGGAGACTTGATGGGGTGCTTGGTGCCATGGTTTAATTGATTAGATGGTGTTGGATGATAGGTTGGATGCAATGATCTTGAAGGTCTCTTCCAACCTGGTATCTCCTCCCCTCTCCTCCCCTCCCCTCCCCTTCCCTCCCCTCCCCTCCCCTTCCCTCCCCTCCCCTCCCCTTCCCTTCCCCAATTACACTGCAGCATCATATGGGTCTGCAATCCATTTTCACTCTCCCATCCTCTTGTCATATTCACTGGGATCCATGCCTCTGCCCTTCTTCAGAAGGGAATGATCATGCTCCACTGATCAATGTCTTTATCAATAATACAAGTCTTAAAAGTAATATTGCTACAACTAAGATAATAAATGCTTGATTTGTTATAGATTATACAATCAACAGCTATTCCTAACACCTATGGGTGTGTAGTACACACAGTAGCAAAGGAACTACGTAGTAGAGGTTCTACTAAGATGCCTTTACAAGAGAGGTCTTTTATATTGTAACAAGAGAAGTCCCTCTGACAATGCATCAAGGAATCTTCAGCATTAGAGTTTAAATGAGCAACACAACCTCAAAACATACAAAACTGGTACTGCCAGGTCAATGGGCACCTGCAGCCCAGAAAGCCAATCAGATCCTGGGCTGCATCAGGAGAAGTGTGGCCAGCAGGTCAAGGGAGGTGATTCTCCCCCTCTACTCAGCTCTGGTGAGACCCCACCTGGAGTACTGCCTCCAGTTCTGGAGCCCCTATGACAAGGGGATCTGGAGGGGCTGGAAGGTGTCCAGAGCAGGGCCAGGAGGATGAGCAGAGGGCTGGAGCACCTCTCCTGTGAGGACAGACTGAAGGAGTTGGGGCTGTTCAGTCTGGAGAAGAGAAGGCTCCCAGGTGACCTCATTGTGGCCTTCCAGTATCTGAAGGGGGCTACAAGAAGGCTGGGGAGGGACTGCTCAGGATCTTAGGCAGTGATAGGAGTAGGGGGAATGGAATGAAGCTGGAGGTGGGGAGATTCAGGCTGGAGGTGAGGAGGAAGCTCTTCCCCATGAGAGTGGTGAAGCCCTGGAATGGGTTGTCCAGGGAGGTGGTTGGGGCCCTGTCCCTGGAGGTGTTTAAGCCCAGGCTGGACGAGGCTCTGGCCAGCCTGATCTGGTGTGGGGTGTCCATTCCATTCCATTCTATCACTTCCTTTGGAATATCTATCTTCTGACCCACCAGGAGACAAAGGAGGGGATCCAAAATGATGTTTTAGTTCTCTTAAGCTATCATAGAACAGAGACTGATATACAGGAGCAGTCCCACCTCCCGCTCTGTGTTCCACCACAACTGGCATTGCACACAGCTGTAATATCTCTGTATTTATAAAGCCTTTATCCTCTTTATCCTTTAAAGTATCAGAACTTGAGATTTGCAGTGGTGTAGCTACACTTGGAACATGTTCATTAATCAACAACCCATTAGACATTTTAACATCATCCTGCATATTCCCTCCTTGATAAAGCATCCCCTTATCCCTCACCCCCATATTGCTCATAGCAGTGGCAGGAGGGACACAAACACCTCTGTAAAGTGGGGAAGGGGGGTAGACAAAGCCCCTGCCTGCTGCGGTATAGAAACCAAATGAGGCTGAGGGTAAAAACCTGCTGGAAAAGGAAAGGGATAGGGAAGAGAGTTAACAGCTTCAGTAGTGGCATTTAAAGGAAGAGAAGAGGATAAACTCGGTGCTGTGGGTTGTAAAAGTGGCTGGTGTGATTTGTTGAGCAATTCTTGAGCAATGGAGCTGTCAGGATCAAGAGATTAGTTTCTCATCAGTCACTTGAGCTGGTGGGTTTAACTTTGCATCTGGCTTTGTTTGTTTCTCCTGTTCATTTACTTTCTGCTCCATTTGAGGCTTTGCTCCTTCTGCAGCTGCTGTGGTTGCCTTAGGCAGAGGTACCTGTGGGCATGGACCTGGCTCCTTTGCTGTATTGGACTTGGGGAAGAATGACACAGACCCTGGCAAATTTCAGCCCAGCTTCAATGGCAGCTCTGGCTGTGCTGACTCAGCACTGTAATTGTTCTCATCAGCACTAATTGGTGTTCAGAAGGGCAGGAGATGTTTATTCCTGCCAGAGCCCCCAGCCTCTGAGAAATGCAGAGAAAAAAGAGGCGACTTTGGTTCAATCTGCTGGAAAGGCTCTCAGGCAGGTTAGAACCTGGGTGGATCTATTTGTGCCTCTTCTGCACTGTGGCCTGGTCCCTAGTGTGGCTGCAGCGGTGTTTGTTGCGATTTGCTTTCTGGGTGAAGCTCTTGCCGCAGACGGCACAGGTGAAAGACTTCTCTCCTGTGTGCACACGATGGTGCAGGCTGAGGGCTCCATTGTGGGTGAAGCTTTTGCCGCGGTCGGCACAGCTGTTCGGTTAGTCTCCGCTGTGGATGAGTTGGTGCCGGATGAGTCTGGTGCTCGTGGTGAAGCTCTTGCCACACTCAGCACAGGGAAATAGCCGCTGTCTGGTGTGGATGCGGCGGTGGATGGTGAGGGTGTCGTTGCGACTGAAGGTCTTGCCGCAGTCCCTGCAGGTGAAGGATTTCTCGGTGCTGTGCACACTGCGATGTCGCCACAGGCCAGCTCTCTGAGAGAAACTCTTGCCGCAGTCAGCACAGCTGTACGGCCTTTCACCAGTATGGGTGCGGTGGTGGATGGCGAGGGATGAGCTCCGGGTGAAGCTCTGGCCACAGACAGTGCAGGTGAAAGCCCTGTCTCCAGTGTGTGTGAGGCAGTGCTGCATGAGGCCAGAGCACCTGCAAAACCTCTTGCCACAGGCAGTACAGGTGAAAGACTTCTCTCCAGTGTGCACACGATAGTGAGTGGTTAGATCACCCTTGTGGGTGAAGCCTCTGCCACAGTCAGCACAGACGACGGGCCGGGTACCAGGGTGAGGGCATTGGTGCTTCACCTGTTCTGAGCCAGTGGGGAAGCTCTGCCCACACTCAGGGCACTGATGAAGCTGCTTGGGTGGCACTGAGGGACCTGCTCTGGCTTCATCCTCCTCCATACATCCCTCCTCATCCTGGTCACCTTCATCATCATCATTGTCCTCCTCTTCATACTCATAGTCACCATTCTCCTCAGCATCATCATCATCATCCATCTTGTCCTCTTTTTCCTCCTCATCCTCTCCCTTGGGGCTGCACGTTGGCTGCTCCAACTTGATCTCTGCGTGCTGCTTCTCCTCCCAGCTCGTGTCTGGGTCCTTCTGTGAGGCCATACTGCAGAAGGAAGGGGTCACAGCTCTGTAATAGGGAAGATGGTAGCACCTGAGCCCAGGACCTCAAACCCTCAGATCCCGCCTGGGTCATGGCAGTCCCTGACTCCCAACACCCAGCTGCAGGAAAGAATGCAGAGGGGAACTCAAACCTTCATTTGTTGCCACAGTCTGGGCTCAGACGTCTAATACCTGTGCTGAGACCCCAGGTTCCTGTGATCAGTGGCCTGAGGTACCCTGGGACTTACAAGTGGTTTTGTCCTACTCTCCTTGAGCCTCGTGGCATTGCCAGAGTAGTCCTGTCCTTTGATCTCCACTGGCTCAGACAATGGAGGCAGCAGCACTGACCAAGGAAGATCAAACCACCTCCAACCTTCTCCCACCACCCTCCAGATCCCAACCCCCAAACATCATCTCCTGCTCACAACTGACTCCCACCACAGCTGATGTCCTTCAGAGGCCCTGGAGAGGTAAAATTTGGTGGGCAGGAGGGGCTGGAGGATATTGAGAGGTGCCCTGGGGGCCTGGGATCCTCCTGATGTTGCCCCACTCTGGGTTCCATACCTGCTGGCCTGCTCCAAGGGGCAGTCCTACAAACTCTACTCTTCCCCAGCACACAGAGGAAGGGCTGATGGGAGAAAGAGGGACATAGCTCCTGCCACAGAGGGCTCAGAGTAAAGGGCTCAGAGGAGAGCACTGACCTGCAAGGGATGGCTCAGCACTGCCCAGGACCAGGCAGCACAGCTCAGCCTTGCTGGGGGCAGCTCCCAAGCCCAGCAGCACAGCCACAGCACACAGCCAGGGCTGATCAAGATGGGAGGCCTCAACAACTACAGACTCAGCTCCTTGCCCAGCACACAGCCCCCAGCACACAGCTGCAGCCCAGCACCACAACACAGCTCCCTCCACACAGCCTCTCCCAGGCCTTGCCTAAAGCTTCCTGCCACTGCCTGCCCAGGCCTCAGCTGCCTACAGCTGCGTTTGCCAGCAGATCTTGCTCTGGCCACAGCTCTCCTCCCTGGCCCTCAGTGGAAAGGGTTTGGCTTCCTTCTCTCCCTGATCATTTCTCTCAGCTTGCTCTTTGCAGTTCCCTGGAGCTGCCACTCCACAGCCCCAAGAGAAAATGAGGTTGGATGGGAGGGCACAGTGCCCATGGGCTGCTGTTCATCTCCCAGTTGACACATGCAGAGCTGCAGCACAATTCACTCCTTTCACCTCCTGAAATGCTGCCAGATTCTGCCATTTCCTGCACACTCATTTGCCATCTGGGACCTGGATCCTCTCCTCTTTTTTGGGGGATGAGGCCTAATTCCTGCCTGGCCATTCTCAGGCCCTTCCCTCATTTCCAGCCCATCCATGTCCCTGCTGCCTTGGCTCTCCCATGGCCCTGTGTCCCTCACCTCCACTGACACTGCAACTGGAAGGGTGGAGTGGGAAATGCTGTGGCTGAGGAAGCATCTAAGGAACTGGGCTGGAAGCAGCAGCACAAGAATGGAATGGACCTGAGACTAAAGGCTGAGATCAGCTGGAGGGCTGAAAGAACAGCACCAAGCCAAGTGGGGGTTACAGATGAGGGCTGGGGAGGGACCCTGCAGCCACCTCAGGCAGCAGCTGATGAGAGCAAGGGGGACAGAGAGGGAGTGAGACCTCAGGTGACTCCTGCCATGGGGGATGGCTGGGCTGTGTGGCTAGGAGCCCTGAGTGCCTGCTTGGGCTGTGCTGGATGTCAGGAGGGGTCAGGGGACTGTCCTGAGCCAGGCAGGGTTTGGGGCTTTGAGCTTCTGGGGTCAGCTGCTGCCAGCACCATTGGAGGTAGGAGCCAGGCAGAGCCACACAGCTGCTGAACTAAGCCCTCCCACCCCCTGCACCCTTCACCCTCCATCTCTCCATCCAGTGCTCCAGCTCCACTCACTTGCTGCCCTCTCACAGTCACCAGGGTCCTACAATGTCACCAGGGCTGATCTACACAGCCAGCAGGGCCCAACAGAAGCCCCTGGATGACAGCATGGAGGAGAACCCCTGTGGTGGGTGGAAGGCACTGGGATGTCTTACACCAGAGAGTAGAGACCTCCAGAAGGGACAGCAGAGTCCAGAGGGACACCACAAAGTGTCATCTAGCTTAGTTCATTCCCACAAGGCCTGCACCCACTCTCTACAAAGGAACAGCACAGGATCTCCAACCTCCTTTGCGCTTCCTCTCTGCTCCCAGCAACATCTTCTGGGATCTCTCTCTGCAGAGGAGCTTTGAGGCCTTGGCAATGCTGCCAACTGTGGCCTGCAGCGGCCTGGCTCACCTGGGAGCTGCCTACCAGAATCTGTAACTGCAGCTCTTGGGGATGGGGGGAGGAGGGGCAGAGAGGCATGGGGGAGGGGGAAGGCATTTGGGGCCTGGGGTTCTGGCCTGCTGTGGTGGAGCTCTGGAGGAAGCTTTGGCCTAGGGAGGTTGCTTGGCTCCCGTGGCCCAGGCACACTATGGATTGCTGTGGATTGGATGCTTTGCACTGTAGGATGCAGCTCTGAACAGCACAGCCATGGAAACTGCCCAATTCTATCCAACCCTCTGGCCACAGCTTGGCATCCACTCCTTTCACAAGGCTCAAAGAGAGCCTCTCTGCCTCCTGAAACCTAAGGCAATACCCTGCAGAACAAGTTGGAGGAGCTCAAGGGGACAAGCTGCAGAGGGGGCCCAGGGCAACCTCCTGAGCTTCAACAAGAGCAAGGGCAGGGTCCTGCCCCTGGCCTGGCACAATCCTCACAATCAGGACAGGCTGGGGGAGGAGGGGATAGGAAGCAGCCCTGCAGAAAACCACTGGGGGGTGCTGCTGGACAAGAAGCTGGACAGGAACAGACAGGGGGAGCCTGCAGCCCACAAGGCCAAGGGCAGCCTGGGCTGCACCAAAAGCAGCAGGGCCAGAGATGGACAGAGGCCATCCTGGCACTTGGCTCTGCTCTGCTGAGACTTCACCTGCAGCACTGCAGCCAGCTCTGGAGACCTCAACACAGGAAGGACATGGACCTGATGGAGAGGGCCCAGAGGAGGGACACAAAAATGATCATGGGCTTGGAGCAGCTCTGCTACCAGGACAGGCTGAGGGAGCTGGGGGTGATCAGCCTGGAGAGGAGAAGAGGAGGCTCTGGGGAGACCTAAGAGTGACCTTCTGGTACCTCAAGGGGACTACAAGAAGCCTGCAGAGGGACTCTCTGAAGCCATTGCCTCTGGTCCTGTCCCTGCAGGCGTATGCAAACTAGAGCAGAGCAGATTGAGATTGGAGGTGAGGAACAAGTTCTGCACCAGGAGGCTGCTGGAACACTGCAACAGGTTGCCCAGGGAGGGGCTTGAGGTCCCAGCCCTGGAGAGGTTCAAGGTGAGGCTGGACAGGGCTCTGGGCAACCTGAGCTAGTGCAGGATGTCCCTGCTGACTGCAGAGGGGCTTGGACTGCAGCACCTTTGCAGCTCCCTGACAACCCAAACCACTCTAGCATTCTAGGAGTCTAAGTGCAGCCTCCAGGGAGAGCAGGAAAAAGATGAGGCAGAGGAGGACAAGGAAGAGGACAAGGAGGAGGAGAACCAAAATCCCTTCCTAACTCCTCCAAACCTCTGCCAAATTCCTGGAAAGCTCTTCCAGCTCTGCAGAGTTCATTCTGAAGAGAGCTGAGGGAGTTGCTAGGCTCAGGGATGTCTTGCACACTCTGCACAAATGCTCCAGAAGCTTTCCAAGTGCCCTCAAAACCAGCAGCACAGCTCTGCTGCCACACAATGCCAGGCTGCAAGGGACCCCAAGGCTCAGCTGCTCCAACCTTGCCAGCTGACACTGGCCTGGAAAGGAGCTGGCCCAGCCCCCTGCCAAGCTGAGCCTTCCAACTCTGCCCTGCAGGGCAATCCACCACTGCCCTGGGGAGATGATTCCAATGGCTGACTGGCAGGGAAAAGCTTTTGCCTCTGCAGGGCACTGTGCCACTTCAGCTCAACTCTTGCAGCAGCTCTTCGAGATCTGCCTTTGGAGCACCACAAACTCTGAAGCACTGCAGTGCAAAGCAGCTCAGCTTCAACTTCCAACTACCTGAACTCTCTCATTTTAAACTCAAGGCAGGGGCCAAGCTCACACCCAGCCCCCAAGCTCAAGAACCAGCTTGCAAGCTCCCAAGCCAGCAAGTGAGGTCAGAACACCTATCCAAGCTCAAGAACCAGCCCCCAAGCTCCAGAGCCAGTGACTAAGGTCAGAATCACATCCCAAGCTCAAGAACCAGCCCCGGACCTCAGAGACAGGCTCTGAACTCAATAACCACACTCCAAGCCCAGAGTCAGCAACTAAGGTAGAATCCCTTTCCAAGCTCACACCCAGCAACTAAGCTCAGAAGCAGATCCTGAGCTCAAGAACAGGCAACTAAGGTCAGAACACTTCCCAAGTTTCCACCCAGGCCCCAAGCTCCAGAGCCAGCAACTAAGAACAGAATGGCTTCCCAATATCAAGAACCAGCTCCCACGCTCAGGAACCAGCCCCCAAGATCAAGAACCAGTTTCAGAGAATGCTTTGGGCTGGAAGGGACCCCAAAGAGCAGACAGCTCCAACCCCCTGCCATGCCCACAGACACCTTCCACCACACCAGGCTGCTCAAGCCCTCATCCAACCTCACCCTCAGCACCTCCAGGGAGGGGGCAGCCAGCACCTCCCTGGCCAACCTGCTCCAGGCTCTCACCACCCCCACTCCAAACTATTGCCTCCCAAGCTCCACTCCAAATCTGCCCTCCTCAACCTTCAATCCAGTCCCCCTCAGCCCATCACTCCCAGCCCCTCACAAAAGTCTCTCCCCAGCTCTTCTGCAGCCCCCAGCAGCTGCCACAAGGCTGCTCCAACCTCTCCCCACAGCCTTCTCCTCTCCAGCCTCAACAGACACAACTCTTACAGACCTCCCACACAGGGGAGCTGCCACAGCCCTCCCACTACTCCCATGGCCTCCTCTGCACCCCCTCCAACAGCTCAACCTCCTGCCCCTCTTGGGGGCACCACAGCTGCACACAGCACTCCAGCTGGCAGCACACAATGCTGCCAGCACAAAAACCATTGCAGCAAAAGCCTCAACCTGTGCTCAGCTGCCAAAACCAAAGGGACCTCAACTTGGCCACAAGAGAAAGGACCAAACTCAGCCAAGACACTGATCCAACACCCAAGGCTGCACAAAACAACCATCAGCAGAAGCTCCTCCTGCCCTGAGCCTTTCTGTGCTCAGGAGGCCTGCAGAGAAACTGAGAATCACTCTGCAACCCCCCAGGGAATCTTTGTGCCTCAAGAGCTTGCAGAGCACAGAGGCCTTGGATGCCACCACCCCCAGCACAGCCAAACCGCCCCACAGCTGACACCAGCCCCAGGCGCTCCCAAGCTCAGGCTCAGCACAGCACCCACGCCTGACACCCCCACGGCACCCAGCACACAGCCTGCCCACAGCTCCCCCCCGCGCCTGGCCCTCAGCCCAGCCGCTGCCCTTCAGCACAGCAGCCGCCCGGCACCTGCCAGCACAAAGCCTCCAAACCCCCAGGGCTCCCCCACACACCCCCACAGCAGCCTCTGCTGCAAGCCACACCCCACGCTCACCACCACCTCTCCTGCACACAGCAGCCCCCACAGCGCCGCTGCCACCTCAGCTCTGCTGCCAGCCCAGCCCCCAGCACAGGGACACAGGGACACAGGGCCAGGGACAGCCCCTGCAGCCCACCAATGGCTCCGCCTGCAACACAGCAGCAGCCAAAGGGGGCCTGCAGCTGCCCCCACCAGGGGGAGGCAGCAGCGCAGCACCACAACGAACCCCACAGACCCCCACCCCAACCCCACTTGCGGCCCCGCACCCGCACAGACCCCTCCCAGAACAGCACAGACGACGCTCACCGACCCTGCACACCTCTGCCCTGGCCCACAGCCCCCCTCCCACCCCGAATACCGCGGACTCCCACAGCCACACAGAGGTCCCCACAATCACAACGTGCCCCTCCCCCAACCGCACAGGCCCCAAGCGCCAAGCTTGCAGAGCTCCCCCGGACCTCACAGACCCACCCCCACCCCGTACCCCACCGATCTCCCCCGGATCCCATGGACCCCCAAACACATATCCCCCGAAGCCCCCAACCAAACCCCACCGATTCCCCCTAGAACCCCGCAGAGGCTCCCCCCCGCCCCAGCCCCACCGACCCCTACACCACAAACCCCTCCCCAACCCAAGCGACCCTCCCGACCCCTCGCAGCCCCCCAGAGAGCATTCCCTGATCCCCACCCTACCACCCCCAACTCAGCCCCACAGACTCACCCCACCTGCACCCCGGGACAAGGGGGAAGCAGAGGAGAAGGAGAAGGAGGAGGAGCTCAGCGCACAGGGAGCCGCCGGCCCCGGCAGGCTGCTGGCGAGCAGAGAGCGCTGCGAGGGAGACCCCGGCCCGGCCCCTCCGGCTGCTGCGGCCACGTGGGACGGGGAGCGCTGAGGGCGGCGGCAGCGGAGCGGGGAAGGCTCTGGGCGGGCCCCGGGGCATGCTGAGAGCCGGGGAGCGTTGAGCTGCTGGGCCCCGGCGCTGCGCGGGGCGTGCGGAGCTCAGCCTTGAGGTTTTCCTTCCTGCCTTCGTGTTGGAGTCCCCAGGTTCCCACTGCCTGCTGCGGAACATCTTGGGGCTGCCTCCAGCCCTCGCAGCAGCCTCTCTCGGGTTGCACTCAGATTGGTTTGGTCTCAGGTTGGCTTTGAGCTTTTTCCCTTAGGCTGTGAGCCGAACGCAGCTCAGGAAGAAAGTTCTGACTGCAGGCTGGAGAGAGAGGACTTGGGGCCGCAGGGGGAAGTTTGAGGAGGGGTTTGGAGGAGCCCAGAGCGCTTGTGTAGGGCAGAGACACAAATAGGTCCCTGAGCCATAGCCGCCCCCAGCGCTCCCCGGCCCTGCAGCCCCTCCCGCCCCGCCGCAGCTCAGCAGCCGGCAGCTGCCGCTCGCCCTCCAGCCCCTCGCATCCGAAGGGAGTCTCTGGTTTCAGTTGTGATGCGCCAGAGGGTGAGGAGTCTGGGTTGGGTTGTTGGGTGTTTGGCAGCAGCAGCAAGGTCATTTCCTGTGCCTTTTGTCCAGGGTCTGGATCTAGCAATTGCTGTGGCCCCACCTCTGCAGAGCTATTTCCTGGCTGCGTTTGCAGTGTCCCCGGGGTTGGGCTTGTTACCAGTGCTGATTGAGTCTGTTGCTGCCTAACAATCATTTTGATGTCTTGCTGGAGCTGGCCTCTTGCAGCAACATTGACTTCCCATCTCCACTTACTGTCTTTCCCTTGGGGCTGTTAGTTCTTGTTACCTGTGCCAGTGGGTTTGGTTTTGTTCCTGTATGAAGTTTGGTTTCAGGCTAACAGCTCTGCCCCTGTGTGCTGGATTTTCATGCAGCATGTGTTGTGTTGGCAGCAATTTGGTTTTCCACTGCTCCCCTGTTTCAGTGTCTCAGTCCCTGCTAATAGGTAACTCCAGCCATTGGTCCATGAACCTGATTCAAATAGCAGCTCAGGTCTGGGCGAGCTTGCTTCTGTTCCTTCACTCTTGACAGCAGTGATCCACAGCACTTCAGCTGGGGGCCAGATGTTGTGGGGCAGGGAGGTGATGTTGTTTGAAACCCCAATGCATTTCAGTTACATTCTCATGACTGTGGAGCACCAGCTGTCAAGTCCTCCCCAGCTTCTCTAGGCTTCTTCTTGTGCAGCATCAAATGTGCCTTTTGTAGTCTTTGGGAGCCAGCAGCTAAGGTTTCTCTCTCCATCCAGCTCCACCTCTTGATTATGGAAGATTTGCTCCCTGTCCTGTGTTCTTCTTCTCTAAAGCTGCTTTTTATCATCCCAGCAGTCTCTCTCAGTGGCTTAGCTCTTTGTTTTGGTCTGTAAACCATTTCAGACTGTCCTGGTTTACTGATTGGGTATCCCCAGCAGCTGCATGAGGGTGACCTAAACGACCTCCTGATGTGTGTGCCATCACCCCATGTTCCTTCTGTCCACATTACAGAGACCTGAGCCCAAACCTAACAGGCAGTTGTCCCCCAAGAAGTTGACTCTCCCCTTGAAAGTGCCACTGCTCTGTTTGCAGCCAGAAAGGATCTTCTGTGTGGTTCTGAGCCTGAATTCAAACCTCTCTCCCTTAATCCTGCAGCTACAAGTGGTCCAAGAGAGCAGAGGTCTTAGCTGCTTTGCTTTGTAACCTACCTGTGCCTCCCTCAGGCCACTGCTGAATGGCTTCATTGATGCCACAGCTTTGACTGTGACTACCAAGGTGTCTTTGCTAGGAGCTGTCTTAGTGTCTGGCAAGGTTTCATGGGCAGTGTCCTCCGCTGCAATAGGAGCAGCACTGTCTGTCCTGTAGCTCCTAGAGCTTCAGTTCAGCTTAGGGCAACCATTGTCAGTTTGCAAAAGGCATACACAAAGAATGAAAAACTGCACCCCCATGGCCAACGCCACTCACATGGCCTGGGCTGTTGCGGCGGCTCTGATTGGCTGTGGCTGCCCGGCCGTGGGCAGCACCAATGGCGGCCGCGGCCGGCAGGGGCAGCTCCTGGCTGTGCCTCGGCAGCGCCCAGGGGGAGGAGCTGCCGCGCTCCCGCCGCCTCTCATTGGCTGCGGCTGCCCGGCCGTGGGCGGGGCTTCCGTTCCAGACTGCTCCCTGCTTCCGCTCCCCGTCCCACGTGGCCGCAGCAGCCGGAGGGGCCGGGCCGGGGTCTCCCTGCCAGGGCTCTCTGCTCGCCAGCAGCCTGCCGGGGCCGGCGGCTCCCTGTGCGCTGAGCTCTTCCTCCTTCTCCTCCTGCTGCTCTGCTTCGCTCTTGGTCCGGGATCCAGGTGGGGTGAGGGAGTCTCTGGGGCTGAGTTGGGGGTCATGGGATGGCGATCAGGGAATGCTCTCTGGGGGGCTGGGAGGGGTTGGGAGGGTGGCTTGGGTGGAGGAAGGGTTTGTGGGGCAGGGGTCGGTGGGGCTGGGGCGGGGGGGAGCCTCTGCGGGGATCTAGGGGGAATCGGTGGGATTTGGTTGGGGGGCTTCTGGGGATATGTGTGGGGGGGTCCGTGGGGTACGGGTGGGTGTGGGTCTGTGAGGTCCGGGGGAGCTCTGCAAGCTTGGCGCTTGGGGCCTGTGCGGTTGGGGGGGGGGGGGGTCGCTGTGATTGTGGGGAGCTCTGTGTGGCTGTGGGGGTCTGCGGTGTTTGGGGTGTTCGGGAGGGGGGCTGTGGGGTAGGGCAGAGGTGTGCAGGGTCGGTGAGCATCGTCTGTGCTGTTCTGGGAGGGGTCTGTGCGGTTGCGGGGCCGCGGGTGGGGCTGGGGTGGGGGCTCGGTGGGGTTCCTTGTGCTGCTGAATCCCCCTGCTCGGGGCAGCTGCAGACTCCCTTTGGTGTGGTGGAAGGTGTCTGTGTCCATGGCAGGGGTTTGGAGCTGTCTGATCTTTGGGGTCCCTTCCAGCCCAAAGCATTCTCTGAGTGTTTCAATTTGGACACTTAGCAGAAGTGCAATGAAGGGAACTTGAAATAAGCAAAGTTGTGAAACTGGCTCTGAGCCTGGGGGCTGGGTCTGAGCCTATTTGCTGGTTCTTAGCTGGTTATTTCTGGTAGCTGCATCTGAGCTTGGGATCAGGTTCTGCACTTTAGATCTGCTTGTGAGCTGGGGGGCTGGCTGTGAGCTTTGGAAGTGGGTCTGAGTTTATTTTGTCTTCTTGAGGTTGGTAGCTGTGTTTGAGCTTGAGATCTGGGTCTGCATTTTGATCTGAGTGAGACTGGGGGCTGGGCCTGATCTTGATGGCCTGGTCTGAGCTTTGGAGCTGCTTCTGAACATGGGAAGCTGGGTCTGAGCTTGAGAAATGGTTCTGAACTTATTTGCTGGCTCTAGAGCTTGGGGGCTGGCTCTGAGTTTGGAGGCTGGTCCTGGACTCTTGATCTGGGTCTGAACTTGGGAGCTGAATCTTAGATTAGGAGGTGGCTCTGACCTTGGGAGCTGCTTCTGATCTTGGGAAGTGGTTCTGAGCTTATTTGCTACTGGTTCTTGAGCATGGTGACTGCATCTGAGCTTTGGAGCTGGTTCTGCCCTTTTGATCTGGCTCTGAGATTTGGATGTTCAGAACTTAGTTGCTGGCTCTGAGCATGGGGGCTGGGTGTGAACTTGTGGGCTGGGTGTGAGCTTGACCCCTGCCTTGAATTTAAAATGTGAGAGTTCAGGCAGTTGGAAGTTGAAGCTGAGCTGCTTTGCACTGCAGTGCTTCAGAGTTTGTGATGCTCCTAAGGCAGATCTCAAAGAGCTGCTGCAAGAGTTGAGCTGAAGTGGCACAGTGCCCTGCAGAGGCAAAAGCTTTTCCCTGCCAGTCAACCATTGGAATCCTCTCCCCAGGGCAGTGGTGGATTGCCCTGCAGGGCAGAGTTGGAAGGCTCAGCTTGGCAGGGGGCTGGGCCAGCTCCTTTCCAGTCCAGTGTCAGCTGGCAAGGTTGGAGCAGCTGAGCCTTGGGGTCCCTTGCAGCCTGGCATTGTGTGGCAGCAGAGCTGTGCTGCTGGTTTTGAGGGCACTTGGAAAGCTTCTGGAGCATTTGTGCAGAGTGTGCAAGACATCCCTGAGCCTAGCAACTCCCTCAGCTCTCTTCAGAATGAACTCTGCAGAGCTGGAAGAGCTTTCCAGGAATTTGGCAGAGGTTTGGAGGAGTTTGGAAGGGATTTTGGTTCTTCTCCTCCTTGTCCTCTTCCTTGTCCTCCTCTGCCTCATCTTCTTCCTGCTCTCCCTGGAGGCTGCACTTAGACTCCTAGAATGCTAGAGTGGTTTGGGTTGGGAGGGAGCTGCAAAGGTGCTGCAGTCCAAGCCCCTCTGCAGTCATCCTGCACTAGCTCAGGTTGCCCAGAGCCCTGTCCAGCCTGACCTTGAGCCTCTGCAGGGCTGGGCCCTCAAGCCCCTCCCTGGGCAACCTGTTGCAGTGTTCCAGCAGCCTCCTGGTGCAGAACTTGTTCCTCACCTCCAATCTCAATCTGCTCTGCTCTGGTTTGAAGCCATTGCCTCTGGTGCTGTCCCTGCAGGCTTTGCAAAGAGTCCCTCTGCAGCCTTCTTGTAGCCCCCTTCAGGTACCAGAAGGTCACTCTTAGGTCTCCCCAGAGTCTTCTCTTCTCCTTTGCAGGCTGATCCCCCCCAGCTCCCTCAGCCTGTCCTGGCAGCAGAGCTACTCCAAGCCTCTGATCATTTTTGTGTCCCTCCTCTGGGCCCTCTCCATCAGGTCCATGTCCTTCCTGTGTTGAGGTCTCCAGAGCTGGCTGCAGTGCTGCAGGTGAAGTCTCAGCAGAGCAGAGCCAAGTGCCAGGATGGCCTCTGTCCATCTCTTTCCATGCTGCTTTTGGTGCAGCCCAGGCCCCAAATGCCTTCCCCCTCCCCCATGCCTCTCTGCCCCTCCTCCCCCCATACCCAAGAGCTGCAGTTACAGATTCTGGTAGGCAGCTCCCAGGTGAGCCAGGCTGCTGCAGGCTGCAGTTGGCAGCATTGCCAAGACCTCAAAGCTCCTCTGCAGAGAGAGATCCCAGAAGATGTTGCTGGGAGCAGAGAGGAAGGGCAAAGGAGGTTGGAGATCCTGTGCTGTTCCTTTGTAGAGCATGGGTGCAGGCCTTGTGGGAATGAAGTAAGATAGATGACACTTTGTGGTGTTCCTCTGGACTCTGCTGTCCCTTCTGGAGGTCTCTACTCTTTGGTGTAAAACATTGGAGTGACTTCCACCCACCAGAGGGATTCTCCTCCATGTTCTCATCCAGGGGCTTCTGTTGGGCCCTGAAGGATGTGTAGATCAGCCCTGGAGACTTGGTGGGGCCCTGGGGACTCTGAGAGGGCAGCAAGTGAGTGGAGATGGAGCAATGGATGGAGAGATGGAGGGTGAAGGCTGCAGGGGGTGGGAGGGCTTAGTTCAGCAGCTGTGTGGCTCTGCCTGGCTCCTACCTCCAATGGTGCTGGCAGCAGCTGACCCCAGAAGCTCAAAGTCCCAAACCCTGCCTGGCTCAGGACAGTGCCCTGACCCCTCCTGACATGCAGCACAGCCCAAGCAGGGACTCAGGGCTCCTAGCCACACAGCCCAGCCATCCCCCATGGCAGGAGTCACCTGAGGTCTCACTCCCTCTCTGTCCCCCTTGCTCTCATCAGTTGCTGCCTGAGGTGTCTGCAGGGTCCCTCCCCAGCCCTCATCTGTAACCCCCCCTTGGCTTGGTGCTGTTCTTTCAGCCCTCCAGCTGATCCCAGCCTTTAGTCTCAGGCCCCTTCCATTCTTGTGCTGCTGCTTCCAGCCCAGTTCCTTAGATGCTTCCTCAGCCACAGCATTTCCCACTCCACCCTTCCAGCTGCAGTGGCATTGGAGGTGGGGGACACAGGGCCATGGGACAGCCAAGGCAGCAGGGACATGGATAGGCTGGGACTGACGGAGGGGCCTTGGTGTAGTCAGGCAGGAATTAGGCCTTGTCCCCCCAAGAAGGGGAGAGGATCCAGGGCCCAGGTGGCAAATGTGTGTGCAGGGAATGGCAGAATCTGGCAGCATTGGAGGAGGTGAAAGGAGTGAATTGTGCTGCAGCTCTGCCTGTGTCAGCTGGGAGAAGAACAGCAGCCCATGGGCACTGTGCCCTCCCATCCAACCTCATTTTCTCTTGGGGATGTGGAGAGGCAGCTCCAGGGGAGCTGCTAAGATCAAGCTGAGAGAAATGGTCAGGGAGAGAGGGAAGCCAAACCCTTTCCAGTGAGTCTCTTTGGGCTGCAGGTGTGTGAAGGGTGCTGGAGGTGTGAGGTTTGGGCAGGAGCCAGAGACTCCTCTAGCATCCCAGTGAGGGCTGAAGAGGTTTATCAAGAAGCTGCCCAAGTCCCTTCCCCCTCATCAAGCTCCCTTTGTGTGTGTCCTGAGGGCTGCTGTTGTCTTCTCTTGGGGAGTGGCCAGCAGAAAGGTGTATTCAGGGCAGAGCTGAGCACAGAGTGGGTGTGGTGGGGGCAGGGCAAGGGAGGGGAACTGGGACCAGAGCAAAATCTACTGTCAAATGCAGCTGCAGGCAGCAGAGGTCTGGGCAGGCAGTGTGAGGAAGCTTTAGGCAAGGCCTGGGAGAGGCTGTGTGGAGGCAGCTGTGTTGTGGTGCTGGCCTGCATCTGTGTGCTGGGCAAGGAGCTGAGTCTGCACTTGTTGAGGCCTCCCATCTTGAGCAGCCCTGGCTGTGTGCTGTGGTTGTGCTGCTGGGCTTGGGAGCTGCCCCCAGCAAGGCTGATCTGTGCTGCCTGGTCCTGGGCAGTGCTGAGCCATCCCTTGCAGGTCAGTGCTCTCTGAGACCTTTGCTTCTCTGTGGCAGGAGTTGTGTCCCTCTCTCTCCATCATCCCTGCCCCTGTGTGCTGTGGAAGAGCAGAGTTTGCAGATCTGTCCCTTGAAGCAGCCCAACAGGTAAGAAACCCAGAGTGGGTTAACAGCAGGACCCCAGCCCCAAGGGCAGCTCCCAACCTCCTCCACCTCCTCCTGTCCAGCATATTTCACCTCTCCAGGAGCTCTGAGGCACATCAGGTGTTGTGGGAGTTGAGGAATGCTCCAGGCTGCTGGGAGTGTGTTGTGTGCAGAAGATGATGTTTCGGGGTTGGGATCTGGAGGGTGGTGGGAGCAGGTTGGAGGTGGTTTGGTGTTCCTTGTTCAGTGCTGCTGCCTCCATTGTCTGAGCCAGGGGAGATCAAAGGACAGGGCCTGGGCCAGGAACCACCCTGCCAATGCCACCAGGCTCGAGGAGAGTGGGACAAGACCACTTGTAAGCCCCAGGGTACCTCAGAGCACTGATCACAGGAACCTGGGGTCTCAGCACAGGTATTGGAGTTCTGTGCCCACACTGTGGCAGAAACTGAAGGTCTGAGGTCCCCTCTGCATTCTCTCCTCCAGCTAGGTGTTGGGAGTCAGGGACTGTCATGACCTAGGCAGGATCTGAGGGTTTGAGATCCTGGGCTCAGGTGCTTCCATCTTCCTTATTGCAGAGCTGTAACCCCTCCCACAGTATGGCCTCACAGAAGGACCCAGACAAGAGCTGGGAGGAGAAGCAGCACCCAGAGATCAAGTTGGAGAAGCCAATGTGCAGTCCCACGGGGGAGGAGGATGAGGAGGAAAAAGAGGACAAGATGGAGGATGATGCTAAGAATGACAACTATGAAGAGGAGGATAATGATGATGATGGCGGCGACCAGGATGAGGGGGAGGAATGTGTGGAGGAGGATGAAGCCAGAGCAGGTCCCTCAGTGTCACCCAAAGAGCTGAATGAGTGCCCTGAGTGTGGGCAGAGCTTCCCAGATAGCTCAGAGCTAGTGAAGCACCACTGCCCGCAGCCTGGCTCCCTGCCCTTAGTTTGTGGTGACTGTGGCAAGAGGTTCCGCTGGAACTCTGAGCTCATCAAGCACCGCCGCACCCACACTGGAGAGAAACCTTTCACCTGTGTTGATTGCGGACGCAGCTTCACCCAGGGCGGCAATCTCATCCAGCACCGCCGCACCCACACAGGAGAGAAACCTTTCACCTGTGCTCACTGCGGCCAGAGCTTCACTCTGCGCGGCCATCTCACCCGGCACAACCTCACCCACACTGGAGAGAAGCCCTTCTCTTGTGACAGCTGTGGCAAGCGGTTCAGACAGCTCTCTACTCTTAGGCGACACCACCTCACCCACACCAGTGAGAAGGCCTTCAACTGCAGGGACTGCGGCAAGAGCTTCAAACAGAGCTCCACTCTCACCATCCATCGCCGTATCCACACTGGAGAGCATCTGTTCCCCTGTGCTGATTGCGGCAAGGCCTTCACCACGAGTACTCTGTTCATCCAGCACCAACTTATCCACAGTGGTGAGAGGCCGTACAGCTGTACCGACTGCGGCAAGAGCCTCACCTGGAAGGGAGACCTCAGAGAGCACCGTCGTGTGCACACCGGTGAGAAGGCTTTCACCTGTGCTGTGTGGCCAGGCCTTCAGACATAGGAGTACTCTCATTCACCACCATCGCACCCACACCGGTGAGAAGCCTTTCACCTGTGCTGACTGCGGGAGGACCTTCAGCCGCAGAGACCATCTCATTTCTCACAGCCGCACCCACACCGGTGAGAAGGCTTTTACCTGTGCTGAGTGTGGCAAGAGCTTCAGTCGCAGGGATCATCTCATTGTTCACCACCGCACTCACACCGGTGAGAAACCGTTCACCTGTGATGCCTGTGGGAAGAGCTTTAGCCACAGGGGCATTCTCACTCGCCACCGCCGCGCCCACACTGGTGAGAAGCGTTTCACTTGTGCTGATTGCGGTAAAAGCTTCACCCAGAAGCGCTCCCTCAGCAAGCACCGCTGCACCCGCACCAGAGAGCAGCCTGCACTGGAGGGGAGGCATAAATCCACCTAGAATCTGTTGGGTAATCCTGACCCCTCTGAGAGGGCCTTTCCAGCACCAAAATCATCCCTTTTTCCTTTGCAATTCTCAGGGACTGGGGACACCAGCAGCAACCAACACCTCCTGCCCTGAACACCAATTATTGCTAATGAGAACAATTACAGTGCTGAGTCAGCACAGCTGGAGCTCCCAGTGGAGCTGGGCACGGCTTTGCCAGGGTCTGTCTGGTTCTTCCCCAATGCTTTGTGTCTCCCTGGGGTAAGAAATCCTCTGTCCATTGACCAATTGTCTCAATAAAACCCAAAAGTTACCCAAATCCTGTCTGTTTGCTTTTATTTCTGACATTCCTGCCTCAATGCCCAAATTTTGGGGGCATTTGCTCCCAAGGGATGGGGTGGAGCTGTGTGCCCAGTTCAGAGAGAGGACAATGAGGTTCTCAGAGGAGTCTTGAGGGGCATCTCAGAGGCATTCTTCAGGGACTTTCAGGTGATCTTAGGTGTTTGGGATTTGGATGGTCCAAGGACTGACTTTTGGGATCTTTGGAGGGTGTAGGGGGAAGCTCATGGAGATCTTTGGAAGAACTCAGAAAGCTTCTGTTAGCTTTCCACTCTGGGGCTGGAACAAGTTGAAGAGCTGAGAAGAGGTTAAGCTGCCTCTTCCCCCCCCCAAAACAGAAGTGAGGGAAAAATAATACACAGAGGAATCAAAAAACCCTCTGGGCTGGGATAAGGACTTAAGACAACATCAACAGAGCTGAATCCAAATGAGATCCCATAATGCACACTGTCCTGAGGCTGTTTGCAGAAAGAAGCACAGCAGTGAGCAGCAGCCAGGAGTTAAACCCCTGCAGCCCTCCCCCTCAGCAAAGAGCCAGCACCTGAGAGCCAGAACCCAACAGCAGCAACCAGAACAGGAAGCCTCTCATGTTGCCATCTGAACTTCAAGCCCTGTAGTACTTTGCTCCAGCCAGCACTGTCCCTGTGAAGGTGGCATGAGGCAGGATGGTGTGGAGTAATGGCAGCAAATTTCCAGCTTAACCTTTGACATTCCCAAGCCCTCATTCTGTGCCACCTGCACCAGGCCCAGAAGCAATCAGCAGCACACCTCAGGCACTGTCCATGCTCACTCCACAGGAGGTCGCTTTGCAGTACCCAGAGGGCTGCTCACTGCAGGTGCTCTGCAGCTCCACTCTGTTCCAGCACAGTCTGGATCAGTTGATGCCCAGTCCAAATGCTGCAAATGCTGGGGCTGTGTTTCCAGCTCTGGGGCAGTCTGAGTCCAGTGACTCCTTCCATGCCTCCAAGTGAAAGGAAACTGTGGCTTGCATCCCAGTACTCAGCTTCCAACACATCCAGGGGTGGGGATCCTCCTGTCACACCAGAAACACAGATGGGTTCCACCCCTCGTCGTTCGGTGGTGTCAGAGCACTCTGGGCACCTGTATCTACTAAAGCTTTATCCTCTCATGGCTTCAACTTGCCAGGCCATTGGTTCTGTACAGTCCAACAAACCAATTTGTCTCTCCCTTCCATCTGGTTGGAGGCAGAGCCCCTCTAATTCTGTCTTGGGTGCCTTGCATCTTGTGAAGATGCTTTGGGAGTCCCTTCAGGAGGACCAGAAGCAGTTTCAGCTTGCCTGCTCTTCTTAGGCCATTTCCCACTGGAAACTGAGGCAGCATCTCTGGGGGGACAATTCCCCTGTAAGTCACAGACTCCTGCAGCCAGGACTGGATTGGGTTTTCATAGTTTCATAGTTTCATAGTTTCATTCAGGGTTGGAAGGGACCACAAGGATCATCTAGTTCCAACCCCCCTGCCATGGGCAGGGACACCCCACACTAGATCAGGCTGGACAGAGCCTCATCCAGCCTGCTCTTAAACACCCCCAGGGATGGGGCCTCGACCACCTCCCTGGACAACCCATTCCAGGGTTTCACCACTCTCATGGTGAAGAACCTCCTCCTCACATCTAGCCTGAATCTCCCCACCTCCAGCTTCATTCCATTCCCCCTAGTCCTATCACTACCTGATATCCTGAGAAGTCCTTCCCCAGCCTTCCTGTAGGCCCCCTTCAGATACTGGAAGGCGACAATTAGGTCTCCTCGGAGCCTTCTCTTCTGCAGACTGAACAGCCCCAACTCCCTCAGTCTGTCCTCATAGGAGAGGTGCTCCAGCCCTCTGATCATCCTCGTGGCCCTTCTCTGGACACGCTCCAGCACCTCCACATCCCTCTTGTAATAGGGGCTCCAGAACTGGACACAGTACTCCAGGTGGGGTCTCACCAGGGCTGAGCAGAGGGGGAGGATCACCTCCCTCGACCTGCTAGCCACACTTCTCCTGATGCAGCCCAGGATCTGATTGGCTTTGCGGGCTGCAAGTGCACACTGAGAGCTCATGTTGAGCTTTTTGTCCACCAGCACCCCCAAGTCTCTCTCCTCAGGGCTACCCTCCAGCCAGTCACTGCCCAGCCTGTATTTGTGCCTGGGATTGCCTCGACCCAGATGCAGGACCCTGCACTTGCTCTTATTGAACTTCATGAGGTTGGCCTGTGCCCACCTCTCCAGCCTGTCCAGGTCCCTCTGGATGGCCTCCCTTCCCTCCAGCGTGTCTGCTGCACCACACAGCTTGGTGTCATCAGCAAACTTGCTGAGGGTGCACTCAATGCCACTGTCCATGTCCCCCACAAAGATGTTGAACAAGACAGGTCCCAGGACTGATCCCTGAGGGACTCCACTTGTCACTGGCCTCCACTGGGACATGGAGCCATTGACAGCCACTCTTTGGGTGCGGCCATCAAGCCAGTTCCTTATCCATCTAGTGGTCCACCAATCAAACCCATGTGTCACCAGTTTGGAGACCAGGATGTGGTGTGGGACAGTGTCGAAGGCTTTGCTCAGGTCCAGGTAAACGACATCAGTTGCTCGCCCCTCAGCTATTAATTTTGTCACCTGCTCATAGAAGGCCACCAGGTTGGTCAGGCAGGATTTACCCTTGGCAAAGCCATGCTGACTGTTCCCAATCACCTCTTCACTATTCTTTTGAGCAAGTAGTGACTCCAGGAGGATCTGTTCCATGATCTTTCCAGGCACAGAGGTGAGACTGACTGGCCTGTAGTTCCCTGGTTCCTCCTTCTTGCCCTTTTTGAAGATGGGGGCAATGTTTCCCCTTTTCCAGTCTGTGGAAAAGACTGTGGAAAAGACTGTGGAAAAGACTGTGGAAAAAGTGGATATCTGATCCCTGTGCCGCTACAGGCTGGGGTCAGAGTGGCTGGGGACCGGCCAGGCAGAATGGGACCTGGGGCTACTGGTTTATAGTAGGCTGAACATGAGCCATCAGTGTGCCCAGTGGCCTAGGAAGGCCAGTGGCATCCTGGCCTGTATCAGGAATAGTGTGGCCAGCAGGAGCAGGGAGGTCATTCTGCCCTGTACTATTTTTCCAGCTTGCTTAAAGTCCTTTAAATTGTTAAATGTTGCCTAAGCACTGTACATTCCCCCTGTAAATAGATACTGCAGCTGTACTCAAGACCTATTGACAAGTTCTGGGCACTTTTTCATATCTGTAAAAAGTTAATAATATTCTTATTAATGTCATATTTGCCATATTATTTATTTATAAATTCATATCTATAACAGCATGGAAGCCCCTGAGTTCACCTCCCAGTGCGTGCTGGATCCTAGGTTGCACTCCCAGTACAGCCTGGGCCCCTCCCATCCTCTCTGCTCAGTCCCCTGCTCCAATGCAGTGGACCTGAGCTAAGCCCTCACCTCACCCTTTACAGCTCAGCCCCTCCCATACCCACTCCTGACCCTGACTCTGCCCCCATTGCTCCTCCTGGCTCCAGGTTTTTCCCTTGGCATTGACCCCTTGGTGTTAACCCCAGGCCTCAACCCAGCCACAACCTAAACTCTGCCTCTCAGAACTGGCCCTCAGCTGAGCCCTTCCCAGAACACTCAGCAGGACATCTGAAGGAAGGAGACTTCTGAACTTTCTCACTAACTGTTAGAAACTCTCCCACTACTTCAGAGCTTAGCTTTCTGACATCAAGAAAGTAAACCTGGAGCTTGAGAGAGCAAATGGAGCTAGAGCAGCAGATGGCAGCTCTAGACAGAGAGAGAAATAAGGCTGAGTCTGGAAAGCAGGCTGGGTTCTCACACCCCTGGGCCTCACTAACAAGAGAAGGACAGTTCTGTGGGATTGGCTGAGGACCAACAGGAACAATACATGACAGATGACATGGGGACTGCAAAGCTGTTAAAAGGAGAGGAGATGGCAGCAAAGACCAAGACATGGAAGGACTTTGTCTATCAAATAAGGCTTTAGGCTTCTAGTGCCTGTGTGTTACTGAGTCCTAGATGAGGACCATGGTTAACCTTTTCAGCACAGGTACATTTTGGAGTGAGCATTCCATGCCCATGCAGATTAGTGAAGGATACTACTGTATGGCTATGGGAGGCACTGAGTTTGATTTCCTCACTTCACATTCAAGACCCTCCCAGAACCCCTCAAGGACACCTCTCTGAAGTGGGCACATGGCTTCATCCCTGGCCCTGGGGAAGAAATGTCCCCAAAAGTGGCCTTTGGGGAATTAAATGTCAAAGAAAAATCAGCAAGAGACAATACTTTATTAGGGTTGGGGTTTCCATTCTAATTAGGCATTATCCTTGGGTTGAGGTTTTTCCTTTACCTCTAGGAATGCCAAAGTGTTGAGGAACAAACAGCCAAATCCCAGCCCAGCTGCAGTGGTGGCAGTGGCTGTGCTGACTCAGCACTGTCATTACTCTCCTCAGCACTGGCTGGTGCTGAGAAGGGCAGGGGCACATTTGCTTCTGAGGAAAGAAGGTGTAAAAGAGGAGATTTCAGTTCAAGCTGCTGGAAAAAGGTCCCCCTGGGGGGTCACGTTTGGCCTGGCAGAGCCAGGGTCAGTGTATTGCTGTGTCCCATGGGGCACGCTGGTCACCGGTGTGGGGGTGAATATGGCAGGTAAGGGAGGAGCTGCGGGTGAAGCCCTTACAGCAGCCTGCGCTTGTGAAGGGCTGGCACCGGTGTGGATGTAGCAGTGCTGGCTGAGGGTGGCCATCTGGGTGGAGCTCTTGCCTCAGGCACCTCAGAGGTGCAGCTGCTTCTGGCTGTGGACACAGCAGTGCCAGATGAGATTGGAGCTGAGGGTGAAGTTCATGCCACAGTCACCACAGACAGAGGGCTGGGCACTGGGCTGGGGGCAGTGGGGCTTCAGCAGCTCCAAGCTGGGTGGGAAGCTTTGCCCACCCTCAGGGCACTGATGTGGCTGCTTGGGTGGCACTGAGAGGCTGATATGGGTTTGTCCTCTTCCTCCTCTTCATCTTCCTCCTCCTTCTCTTTATTCTTCTGCTATTCCATATCATCCTCCTCTTCTACATCATCCCCTTTGTCCACCTCATAATTATTGCCCTCTTCCTCCTCCTAATCCTAACATACTTCATCCTTCCTGTTCTCATCCATGTCTTCATCAACCACTTCTACTATTCCTCAAGGCTGATCTTTGGCTCTTCCAAATTATTCTTCAGGTGATTCTTCTCCTCCAAGATCTTGCCCAGGTCCTTCTGGGAGGCCATGCTGCTGAGAGGAATGGTCACCCCTGTGCTCTTGGGCAAATCCTTGGGGACCAAGTGACTGAGAAGTAAGGACACTGTGTGTGACTTCTTGCAATGGAGGGATCAGAGCCCTAACTCCTGTGCTGAGTCCCCTGGCTGTAGTGCTGATGGGTCTGGCACCTCCAGGATGTAGCCATCCCAACCATCCCCCTCTGCCCAGGCAACTGATACCTGACCACCTGGGGTCAGGGAGGTGAACTCCTAAATTCCCATCATAGCCAATGACCCTCACAGATCCACAAATGGTGAAGTATGGTTTGGGAGGAGGGTCTGGAGAGGGTTGAGAGATGCTCAGAGGTCAGCTGGAGCCTTGGATCTTGCTGCTGTCCCAAAGTTGGGTTCTTTACCTTCTGGCCTGTTCAGAGCAGATCTGCAAACTTTGCTCCTGCCAAGCACAAAGGAGCAGGGCTGATGGAGAGAAGAGCAGGATATGACCCCAGGCAGAAAGAAGCAAAGGGCTCAGAGGAGAGGACTGACCTGCAAGGAATGGCTCAGCCCTGACCAGGGCTCTCCCAGCCTTGCACTGCTCTCCCTATAGCTTTAGGGTTTGTCACCTGCTGCCAGCTCAGTGCATCTGTGCTTGGATCACAGCCAACAGGGAGGTGATAGAAAACTCTGAAAGCAAAAAACTTCAGGGTCTGTGCAAGTGGCAAAAGATCCCAAGATGATTCAGCATCCAAGGTTCTCCAGCTCAGAGAAACATCTGATGAAAGTCAAGGATCTCCACCTCTCAAAACACTGACCCTAAAGCCAGAGCCTTGGAGCTCTCCTGGATCTCAGCAGCTGTGTCCAGCATCTTCCCCACTCAGACATCTCTCAGGCACAACCTGCACCAAGGGCCAGCAGCAAGTCAGACTTCTTCAGAATCAGTTCTTGTGCCCTAAGAATGTTGAAGCTTTGTGAGTGTGTGCCCTGAGCTCCAGAAGGAGGAAACTGAACTCCAGGCAGCCTCTCTGCCAGCAACCTCTCCACCTCTCTGTGTCTTTGGACAGACACCTTTGCTGTCACCATGTTGGGGGGCTCTATGTTCCACTAGAGGCAGCCAGCTCTGTCCCTGTGTCTGTGTGCTTGGTGCTTCTCTCCAGACACAGCCATAGAAATAGATTTGAATTCAGGATTGCTTCATGAGGAAGGGCTGCTAGGATCCAACCTTTTCATCTGCTTCTCACTCTCAAGAACTCTTGACTGGCTGAGAAATCACAGCCATGGCAGAACTTGTTGGCTTTGCTTCATCCTTGTGGACAGGCAAGCTGCTGAGAGACAGCTTGTGCTGAGCAGATGGTTCCAGAGGGCTTGGACTGCTGAGGCAACTTTCTCAGCCTTGGCTTTGCTTAGCTTCCAAACAGCAACAATTCTTCTGTGGCTGTGTGCAGGCAGTTCTCTAAGGAGGGCAGGGGGCAGCTGGTGCCATGGAGCTGTGAGCTCCAGCTGCAGAGAGCAGTGGAGAAGTCTGATGCAAGGAGCAGGGATGTAAAGCCCAGGTGGGCAGTGACAGCAATGGGGAGGTTGGGGAGGGTGAGAAGCAAAGTTGTCCACTCAGTGTCAGCCCTCAGAGGGCAGCTTCTCCTCCCAGTCCAGACCCCCTGAGCAGACAGCCTGGATCATTCTGGCTTGGTGGATGCTGCTGTCACCTCTGCCCTCATCTGAGAAAGAATCAAATAGTTTACCATCAAAATCTGAGCTTTGTGAGGTGCACTTTGAAATCTGGAAGTCAACAACAAAGACACAAAGAGCTCCTTAGGGCACTTGGGAATCATTCCATGAACCTCAGGTACTGAGAGAAGAGTGAAGAAACTGTGCAAGAAGCAAGAAGCAAAACACAAAGTACCTTGAAGCATTGATTGGCCCCACTGAGGCTTGTTACTGCCAAAGCCTCCCCAGGGACTCGTTAGAGCAGCTCAGGAGAGGCTGTGATTGCAGCAGACAAAGGCAAAGTGCAGGAGAGCAAACTCTGGCTCTGGTTTCTGCAGCACAAAGGCCAAGGCCTGAGCACAGCCCCTGGGCAGGCAGATCCTGTCCCTCATGTGTGGGTCAAGGCTCTTCAGGTGCAGTGGGGGTGGGGTGTGGGTTTCATAGCAGCATAGCATGGCCTAGGTTGGAAGGGACCTCAGAGCTCCTCTGCTCCAACCTCCGTGCCATAGGCAGGGATGCCTCTCCAATAGACTCAGCTGCTCAAGGCCTCATCCAGCCTGGCCTTCAACACCCTCAGGAGAGGGCATCCTACCTGGAAAGCCTCTTCCAGAGTCCCACAACCCTCATACTGAAGAATTTCTTCCTAAGACCCAGTCTAAACCTCCTTTTCCTCACCTTCAAACCTTTCCCTCCTCTCCTGTCACCAGACACCCTCATGAAAAGTTCCTCTCCAGCCTTCCTTTAGGATCCCTGTAGGGTTTGTGATGCTGAGTGGAGGACAAGGGCCTGACAGTCCTCAGCCTTCCTGGGGCTGTGGAAAGAGGCAGTGAGGCCCTCCCAGTGCCTTAGGACAACATCTCCTCACAGGCCTTGGGGGCAGAGAATTGCCAGAGTCAAGAGGGCACAGCTTTGGCTTCTCTTCATCACTCCCACCACTGCCATTGCCCTTTGCCAGCTCTACCACAGCTTTGTCCTGCACTGTCTCACAGCTGCTTCTCCTGCCCTGCAGGCTGCAGACACTCATCTCACTTCCCCACCTTGGCCTTTCCATGCCTTCACTGACACCTGCCCACACTCACACTCTGCTCCTTGGGACACAAAGAGAAGGGCTATCCCAGACTCCTTCTGGAGAACTTCCCAGGCCACAGCACTGCCCTTTGAGAGAGGTTTCTTGCTCCTCATGGCCAGTCTCCACCTGCCAGGCTGCACCATCTCACAGTGTTCCTCTCTCCTGCTCTTTCCTACCTCACCAGGAGCTCCCAAGGCTGCTGGCCTTGCAGGTTCTTGCATAGACAGCACCAAGCCCTGTGCCTGCTGCTGTCCCATCAGGTACTCAGGCAGCAGAGACACAGCAACCAAACCATCAGCCCCTTCCTGCAGTCAGCCCAGGCCCTTTGGCAGAGGGCATCTCCCAGATCACTCTGCCCATCTGCCAGCCATGAGCCCAGGGCTGCCCTATCAGCTCCTGCAGACACAACTGACCTCACAGTCCCTTTCCCAGCTGTGTTCCTGCTGTTGGCCAATCCTCTCAGGAGGCAGAAGTGGCCTCACCTCCCCCTTCCCAGTCCTTGGCTTCCTACTGAATGGTGAGTTCCTGAGACACAACTGAGCACAGGATTGCACACTCAGCTCTCAGCCTCCTTGTGGCCAGAGCCTGAGCAGATCAAAGTTTCACCAGATCCATCTGGGAGATTTCCTACTAAGGGTCTGAGTGGAGAAGCTGCTGGCTCTGTCCTGCTGCATTTGTGGAGGAGACTCCTGCACATCCTCTTGTCCAATGATCCTGCTCAGGGCAGGGTTAAGCAGATGAGGTCCCTCAAGGCCTCTGCTCAGATTGGCTTCATCTCCAGAGGAGCTACAAATTCCCTGGGTCAGATGGTGCAGGGAGTTCATGAAGACATTCCCCAGTGCTGGCCCAAGGGCTTGCCCTGAGGGTTGCCACTGGGAAGTGTCTGACAGGAGGACTCTCCACTGGTGACATTTGGGCTTCAGCCACCACCTCATCCATGTCTGCACTCCAGCTCTCAGCAGTCTGGCTCTAAAGAGACAATGGGGGACCATGGCAAAGCCCTGGCTAAGGTCCAGGCACAAAACATCCCCTTCTTGCCCCTACCCATATGACTTCAGCAATACCTCTCTTGTCCTGCAAGGGCCTGCAAATGGCTGCAGAGGTGTTTGAGCCTTCACCTTCCCAGGGACTGTGCTGAGGGTGACCAGCCTGCAATGTTCCCCATCCTCCTTTTTGGTGTTCTTGGAGAGGCCTTTTCCAAGGAGCCCAGCAACTCTGGGATGGCTCTGTGCACATCTCAGGGCACAGTCCAGCAAGGGTAATGTGAGCAGATAGGAGCCTGCCCAAAATATCTGAGATGAATCTCCCTGGGCCAGTAGGGTTTGTTCTGGAGTGACACACAACAATGTCCCAGCTCTGTCAGGTGTCCACATCTGAGATGGCCTCGCGGACCCCTTATAGAGTGTAGGATGTTCAGAGACAGAGTCTTTCCCCATCACTCACACAGGCCCTGCCCTGCAGTGGTCAGAGAGTCTCCCTGGCCTTCTGCAGCCCATGCCAGAGGCTGGGAGGCTCCTCAAAGCTTCAGTGCCTTGGCACCTCCAGCAATAGCTGATGGTGTTTGCTCACTCAGGTTCACCTCAGCTCATCTGCTGACATCTCATCTGCACAATGCAAACAGGCACTGCTGACCTCCTGAGGCCATGTCCTCCTGGGGAGGGACAAAGAGTCTATCCAAGCTGAGGTGTGAGGCTGCTGCTGGAAACAGTGGTTGTGAAGCCCAGTCTGGGATGACTGCCCTGGGACAGCTTCCCCAGGGTGTCCAGTGAACACAGACACAGTCCAGACCCTTCTCTGCTCATCCTTCAGGTCACTTGCAGGAGGCCTGGCTGTGTGAGGACACTGCTGTGTGCCCCAGCCCTGCACACTCACACACTTTAGCTGTTCCCTGCTGTTTGCATCTGTTGGACAATTTCTTGGGCATGTTCTTGAAGGAAACTTTGGAAGAAGACCTAAGCCTTCAGGCACTGCCCCAAGCAGATCACCTGTCTGTGTGGAACTGCTCTTGTGGAGGCCATCTGAGCCAAAGAAGTTCCCATAGCCTGTGTCTGCCTGTGGTCATGGGACTGCCACGCAGCAGGATGGTGCCCAAGCTGCCAGAGCACTCAGGCCTTGCCCCAACACAGGAGCTCAGCAGGAGAGTGTGGAAGTGGAATGAGAACAGCCCTGGAAAAAACAAGTGCAGGCAGGACCCTATCAGAGCAGTCCTGGCTTTGGAGTACAGGGCAGGAACAGTGCTCTGGATTCCTCTGGGGGTCACAGGGCATGGAGTGGAAGCAGCGACTTCTCTTCTCTCCTGCAGCAGCAGGGTCACACAGCCATGCAGCTAAATGCTGCTCCTGCTCTGTGCAGCTCCTCAGTCTGCTGCTTCAGGCTGAGGCAGATGTTTGCACTGCTGGACTCGGCTATGTCCCTCCCTGGCAACTGGGCAGATCTCACCCTCGGGGGTCCAGTCCTCTTGAAGGCACATCGGGCACTTGGTCTCTTTGTTGTCCTATGACCACCACATTTCCATCTGCAAAGATCTTGGAGAGTGCCCAGAGATCTCCCAAGATGTGCTTGGGAGGCTCCAGGCACATAAGCAGAAGATAGAGGCTGAAGGCCATGGGCTCCATGGTGTGAAGAGTGAGGACAAGAGGAGGGTAGCCTGAGAGTGCTTGGGGAGCAGTTTGAGACATGGAGAAGCTTTTCTGCACAGTGACAAAGTGCAAGAGAAAGAAACAAAGCCACAAAGTGCAGCTGGGGAGGTCCAGACTGGAGATGAGGAGAAAGAAATGTCACTGCAAGACATCCCCCAGCAGGAGCTTGGACCACTCCAAGGCTTGGAGTTTCAAGGAACAGCCAGGGAGGATGGAGAGAGAGCAGCAAAGGAAGGTGCCAGCAAGGTGGGGCAGCTGGCTGGGTGACTACAGCCTGCAGGGAAAGAGGCTCAGCTGATGCAGCAGCAGAGGACAGCCTGAGGGGCAGATGGCAGAGGGCTGTGGGAGAGCTGAAAGGCTCCTGGCAGAGCCAAGCTCTTCCTGCCTTTGGTTCTGGCTGTGGTCTGTGCCACTGATGCCTCTGAGGAGACAACTCCTCCTTCCAGCCCTGGGGCATCATTGCCTCCTTGTCCATCCTCAGGAGCCTGGGAGGGGTTGTGCCATAGTCCTGCCCTTGGCATTGGTCCTCTCCACATCCCACTGCTCCAGGAAGAGCCCTGAGGGGTTGAGTGAGGGACAGGATCTGCCTGTCCAGGAGCCAGGGCGCAGGGCTTGACCCTTTGCATTAATGAAACACCTCCAGGTTTGCTCAGCATCGGAGACATCTTCCTCTGCTTGTCCTGACCTGTCAGCACTGCCTCCACTTCTCTGCTCCAACCACAGCCTGCAGACACTTTCCCAGCAGTGTCCTCACTGGGACCCATCAACAAGAGAAGAAACTTCAGAGTTTGAAAGTGACTGAAACTTCTGGAGAGGTTTCATCATCTTCCTCTCAGTCTCTGATGTTTACCTGGCACCAAAGCCACCAGAGGGTCATTAAAATGCCCTTGGGTTGGTCCTCTGCTGCTCAGCTGGGCTGAGCTCCATGGCTGGAGGGAGCTGCTGGAAAGTAGGCAGCAATGAAAAGTGTCAGCTGTGCCCAGGAGCAGCTCCTCTGCTCTGCACAGCAGGGCTGAGGGCACTGCCAGTGGATCTCAGCAAGATGAAGAAGGCAGAGAGAGCTTGGAGGTGTCCAGGAGCGTGACTGAGAGCTGACAGGAGGAGAAGTCACTGCAGGCACGGACACGGTGAGTCTGTGGGTGCAGGGCAGTGCAGGTGCAGCTCCTAGAGGCATCTCCTAAAGCTGGCACAGCCACAGCTGGTGGGGGCTGGAAGGAAATCTTCCTGTGCAGAGGCTCTTTTCAGGCTTTTCTGAAGAGCTGTGGAGCCCTGGGGTGCAGGCAGGGGTGGTCAGGGCTGCCCTTCAGAGCAGGGTCCCTGCTGCCCAGGGGCTGTGTGCTGGGGCAGGGACTGTGCTGCCTGCCAGGCTCAGCTCTCAGCCTGCCCAGGGAGCTCCACACAGTGCTGTGGGGAGAAGCTGTGAGTGGCAGGAGACAGCCCTGGCAGGGAAGGGCAGGGCAGGGTCCTTCTGCTGTGGGGAGGGAGCTGTGTTGGCCAGAGCTGCTCACAGTCCTGGCTCCCCCCTGGGCATTTCTGAGGAGGCTTTCCAGAAGAGCATCAAGGCAGCATTTTGCTGGAAGGGAAGGAGTCTTGGCTTTGAATGTTGATCCCCTTGGTGTGCTGGGAGGACAGTGTGAGACTAGAGTTTATTTTACTGCTGTTCATAAGAATCTGAGGTCTCATTAGCCTTTGTCTGTGCTGCTCCTGAGCCCCTGCACACCCAGAGCTGGCCCTGGGCAGTGTCCTGCTGCTGGGAGGGGTCTGCAGTGCAGAGGTGGGATGGGCTCTATGCACAGAGACAGGGAGGAGAGCTGGGCACAGAGAAGCAGCTCCTGGCAGGGACAGCTGCCAGCAGCAGGAACTTGGGCAGCAGGGGCAGAGGGATCTGCTGTCAGAGATGCCCTGGCAAGGGGGATCAGGCACCTCTGTGCCATTCTCTGCACTGCAGACACATTTCCCAATGCAACCTTTTGCTCTCTTCTTCTACCCAGCAGAGGCAGTGCCCTCAAAGCTATGGGCTCCAGGTCAGGATTCACAACCTTGACAGCTGACATTCATCTGAAGGCTCCTGGAGTGTGCACACAAAAGGAGGACAAAAGCTCTTCAGTTCCATCCTGTCAAGCAGCAGAGAGCAGAGCTAGGTAAGGAGAAGGCTTCCCCCCCAGCCCCTCTGCCTTTGTCTCTTCCCTCCCCTGTTTCTGCAGCACTGCAGAGCTGTTCCCTGTTTCTCCACCTCTCCATGGGACTCTCATTCCCTGGGATTGGGCTGTTGGTCACTTTCTGTTCTGACACCAGAGGAATCTTCATGGCAATTTGGGTCCCTGCTGCATTTGAAGCTGTCATGAACCATCCCTGGTTGGTTGTGTTGGGGACTGAGCTGATCCATTCCTCATGCAATGCAGGGACAGGGGTTACAAGGAAGCTGAGAGAAGTGTGCCCTAACTTGTCACTGCCTTTCCCTCCTTGCACAGGTCTCCATGGCCACAGGCAGCAGATGGCCAACAGCAGCTCCATCACCCACTTCCTCCTCCTGCCATTCCCAGGCACAAGGCAGCTGCAGCTCCTGCACTTCTGCCTCTTCCTGGCCATCTACCTGGCTGCCCTGCTGGGCAATGGCCTCATCATCACCACCATAGCGTGGGACCACCACCTCCACACCCCCATGTACTTCTTCCTCCTCAACCTCTCCATCCTTGACTTGGGCTGCATCTCTACCACAGTCCCCAAATCTATGACAAATTCCCTTTGGGACACCAGAGTCATCTCCTACTCAGGATGTGCTGCACAAGTATTTTTCTTTCTCTTCTTGATTTCAGCAGAGTTTTCTCTCCTCACCATCATGTCCTACGATCGCTATGCTGCCATCTGCAGACCCCTGCACTATGAGACCCTCCTGGGCAGCAGAGTTTGTCTCCAGATGGTAGCAGCTGCCTGGGCCTGTGGGGTTCTCAATGCTCTGCTGCACACAGCCAATACACTTTCCCTGCCCCTCTGCCAGGGCAATGCTCTGTACCAGTTCTTCTGTGAAATCCCCCACATCCTCAAGCTCTCCTGCTCCACATCCTACCTCAGGAAAATCGGGCTTATTATGGTCACTTTCTGCCTAGCATTTGGCTGTTTCATGTTCATTGTGGTGTCCTATGTGCAGATCTTCAGGGCAGTGCTGAGGATCCCCTCTCAGCAGGGACGCCACAAAGCCTTTGCCACCTGCCTCCCTCACCTGGCTGTGGTCTTCCTGTTTTTCACCACTGGCATCTTTGCCTACCTGAAGCCCCCTTCCATGTCCTCTCCTTTCTGGAACCTTATTGTGTCAGTTCTGTACTCAGTGGTGCCTCCAGCAGTGAACCCTCTCATCTACAGCCTGAGGAACCAGGAGCTGAAGGCTGCCCTGAGCAAACTGGTCACTGGATGGTTTCAGAAGCAATAAACTCTTTGTCTTCTCCTGCAGGGCAGTTCTGATGTCACTCAGTGCAGGCCCAGCCTGGATGCTCAAATTTTGTTGTTTGTGGTGGATTTTTACTTTTGGCAATGTTGTCATCACCTTTCTCTCTGCTTTGCATTTCTGACTGAGGATTTATGTTGGGGAAGCTGTGTTCCTTGTTTGGTTAATCAAAATAAAGAACCTTTCAATAACAATTTTTTTTCCTGGGGTTCTTCCTCCAAGAATTTTCTGGAGCTTCAGGGACATCTCCTCTGTGCAGAGGTGGAGGGGCAATGAGTCCCAGCACAGCAGCACTGCCAGGGAGCAGCAGTACTTGCTGGACCCCTGATGTTAGTGCAAACTGCTCCTCATTCCAGTACAAACTGATCCTCTGTCTCTCTCTCATACCAACTCCATCCATCACAGGACAAATTTCATACCCTGCCTCCCCCCACTACAGTGTGTCCACCTCATAGTGCAAACTGGATACCATGATTCCATCCTACTATAGACTGGGCCCCATCTCAGTCCAGGCATGGTCCCTTTTAAGCCCTCCACATACAAACCTGGCCTTGTTCCAAAATAAACTGATCCTCCTGATGTCATCCCAGCACAGCTTGAGAGACAGCCCACAACAAACTGGTAGCCCTGTTCCCGTCCCAGTATCAAGTGAATCTCACCCAGTGCTGAGAGTATATTTTGAACCCACTCCCAGTACAGGCTGTGTCCCTTCCCACTAAAAACTACATAATTTGAACTGCTTCCAGTACAGCTGTGGCCTCCTCTCACAACAAAGTGAATCACCTTGCTCTCTCCCACTACTGCCTCTGTCCCATTCCAGTATAAAATGCATCTCCAGGCCTCCTGCTAGGACTGACTGCATCCATTCCAGTACAAACTGGACACCTGCTTGCCCTCCAGTATTGTCTGAGCCCTCTGCTTGTCCAAATAGGGACCCTTTAACACTTCCAAGTGCACATTAGGCCTTGTCCCAAAATAGGCTGGATTCCTTCATCCCCTCCCAATATAGGTCTGGCAATGCTTATTGTAAATTCACTCCCTTGGTTCCCTCTCTATGTACAGACCAGACCCCAGTCCAGTACAATTGGGATCCCCTGGCTCCATTCCAGTACAGTCTGACCCTTATCCCATGGCAAACTTGATCCTTTTAACCCCCTGCCAGTACAGACCTAGCCCAATCTCAGTACAAACTGGATCTCCTGAATTGCCCCCACCCCTGCAGATATGTGGTCTTGTCCCACCAGTAACAGGATCATTTTAATATCTCCCAGTACATTCTGAGGCCCATCCCAGTACAAATCACATGCCTGACTCCATCCTAGTGCAGATTGGGCCCCATTTGGAACAGGCTGCCCAGGGTGGCTGTGGAGTCTCCTTCTCAGGAGATATACAAGGCCCACCTGGATGTGGTCCCCTGTGATCTGCTCTAGGTGACCCTGCTCTGGCAGGGGGGTTAGACTGGATGATCTTTGGAGGTCCCTTCCAGCCCCTAACATTCTGTGATTCTGTGGTTGCCCTCCCTGTACAAACTCAATCTCTTTATTGTCTCCTTGTTTTTCCCCTTCCCTTATCTGTACCTATTCTTTCCCCTTCCCTTTTTCTCTCGATTGGGAAAGAGGAAGCGGGAGTAGGGGAGTGGTTCGCAGCCTTGCCCCCATCTGAGCTCCTAAATCCCAGTTAAGGCTCAAACCACCACAGTATTTTTGGCATTGCAATGTGGGGCTTGGAAATTAATATTCTCTTTGGAAAGCAATACTTTGTCTGAAAGGAAAGGATTGGAAGTAGAGATGGCAGTTTTGAAGAATAAGATGTTCCAAGCTTTTGCATGAGTGTTTAGCTGAAGCTTTTGGACCCATATCTACAACTTAATAACTTACCATGTGGTGTGGTTAATGATAGAGATGCTGCTCAACTGGATAAAAAGTTTACCAATGCAGTTGGTCATGGACCTCCTGAATGCTTTGTATTGTACTGGCAGTGGTAACTTCTCTAACACAGGAAATGTTCCTGAATCAAGCTATGAAACCAACGGTGTAGATAAAAATGTCTCTGATGGAAAATTGCCTTACATTGCAATATGCTCTATGTGCTTATATATAATCCTTATAGGGGCATTTGCTGTGACCACTTTGGGTGGGGGAAGAGCTAACCCATTAAGAGTTCTTTGCAGAGGGATAAGGCAGTCCTTTATAAGTTCTAACTACTGGGAGGGTTTGTGCTGTGAGCACTGCAAGCATTGTGTAAACACAAAGAGGGAGGGGTCAGATTGTAGAGAATGTGCCAGATCTCAGCCTGAGTCCCAGGCACAAGGGTTTGCCCCACCACCAGCAGTTCCACACTTAACCCCTAACGCTCCTGCCCATGCAGTTTCCCTGGTACCTGTCACCGCATGCAGGAAAAGGAGGCAAAAGTCATCTCCAAGCAGGGATGGTGAGGAAGGCATGTCAGCAGGGCCTAGCACCTTGCAGAATCCAGTCGTGTATGAGGATGACCCAGCACAGCAAACAACAACTGTCACATGTCTCTCCAGACAGGAACTAAGACAAACTCATCTGGATTATGCACGGAAAGAAGGTGAACCAATACTAAGTTTTGCCCTGAGATGCTGGGACAAGGGGGTGGACACAGTGGACCTGGATAAGAGGGAGGCAAAGCTTTTAGGTCCCTGACTCATGATGCTGGCTTGGACAAAGAGTTAGTCAAACTCGATGGAACACACACTCTCTGGGCCCAGATCCTCAATGCCATCAAGAGCCGGTACCGCTCAAGAGATGACCTGCCCTGGGCACCAGTTAGGTGGACAGATATGGAACAAGGCATTCGGGATCTGAGACAGATGGCTGTGCTGGAAATAATTTATGGGGATGGCCAGCTCCCTTTGGACCCAGATGAGGTGCCCATGAGACAGCTCTTCATAAAGAAACTCACCCAGAGTGCCTCTCAGAAATATGGTCCCACACTAGGAGGGATAGTCCTGACTGGATGGGATGGAAGACCTAAAACTGTCTGTGAATTTGCCAGTGAATTGAGGGAATATAAGGACAGTGTAAATCAGAAACCCCTGATCTCAGCCATAGAAACTATGGCTAAAGACATTGCCAAAGAGATCAAGACCTCCATGTCTGAACTGAAAAAGGGGAGTGATGCCTCCTTTTCCCCTTCTCCTTCAGAATGGGTCCAGGTTTCAGCAATCAGGAACAGGCAACCTTCCCCTAGGAGATCACCCCAAGCCAATCAGGGGATGTCAAGGGGGTCTCTGTCGAGATTCCTCTGGGACCATGGAGAGGACATGGACACCTGGCATGGCCAACCCACCTCTGCCCTCTGGAACAGAGTGTGGGACCTGCAAGGTGGGTACCATGGGGATAACTCATCCAGGAGAAGGGCTGCCCCAGTTTCCCGGAGGGGTCCCTCTCACTCAAGAGACCCTTGCCCTAGTAACACAGGACCCTGTGACAAATGTGGACATCGCTGCCAGCATTAGAGGTGCCCTACCTCCAGCCAGGTGGAGGCCAGGGACAACAGAGTGTCCTGGGATGTCTGTGGGAAATGGCCTGGCACTTCAGAAGCCCTGAAGTACCCAGCTCTGGTAGACACAGGGGCCAAGGTGTGTCCAGAGAAGGGCAACAAGGCTGGTGAGAGGCCTTGAACACAAGCCCTATGAGGAGAGGCTGAGGGAGCTGGGATTGTTTAGCCTGGAGAAGAGGAGGCTCAGGGGTGACTTCATTGCCCTCTACAACTACCTGAAAGGTGGTTGTAGCCAGGAGGGGGTTGGCCTCTTCTCCCAGGCAACCAGCACCAGAACAAGGGGACACAGTCTCAAGCTGCGCCAGGGGAGGTTCAGACTCGAGGTGAGGAGGAAGTTCTTCACCGAGCGAGTCATTCGTCATTGGAACGGGTTGCCCAGGGAGGTGGTTGAGTCATCGACCCTGGAGGCGTTCAAGGGGAGATTGGACGTGGCACTTGGTGCCATGGTCTAGTCATGGGGTCTGTGTTGATAGGTTGGACTCGATGATCCTCGAGGTCCTTTCCAACCTAAGTGATACTGTGATACTGTGATACTGTGATACCATCGAGCTTCAAAGCGGCTGAGCCCATAAGCATTCAGGGAGTCACAGGGAGCTCACAAGACCTGACTGTACTGCAGGCTGAGAGAAGCCTGGCTGGGAATGAATGGGGAAAGCACAACCTAGTGACTGGTCCAGATGCACCTTGCATTCTTGGAAATTGACTTGCTGCAGGAGGGATGCTTCAAGGAGCCTAGGGGGCACAAGTGTGTGTTAGGGGTAGCAGCTGTGGAGACTGCAGGCAAAGAACAGCTGTCCACCATGCCTGAGCTGTTGGATGATCCCTCCGTAGTGGGCAGCCATAAGGTGCAGGATTTGAAGTTCCCTCTTGCCTCTCACATAGTACATCACAGGCAATCCAGGACCAACAGCAACTCTCTGCACCCCATGCACCAACTGATTTGATGACTGGAGAGCCAGAAGGTGATCAGCAAGGCTCACTCCCCCTTCAACAGCCTGATACGGGCAGTGTGGAAGGCAAATGGGGAATGGAGACTGACTGTGGACTATCATGGCCTGAATGAAGTGACTCCTCCGATCAGCGCTGCCGTGCCGGACATGCTGGAGCTCCAGTACAAGCTGGAATGGAAGGTTATCAAGTGGTATGCCACAACTGACATTGCTAATGCCTTTTTCTCCATTCCCATTGCAGAAGAATGCAGGCCTGGGTGCTGGTTGAGCAGCAGCCAAAACACTGGTGTGCTATCAACAGCCAACTACAGCCCTGCAAAACACAGCCTTAGAAAGATGCTGAGGAGAATAAACTCCAGCTCAGCCAAACCCAAGCCACTCTCCCTGGCTGTCCAGGGATAAAGACAAACAGAGAGTAGCAGCTGACAGCTCATTTGGGGCAACTGAACACCACCACTGCACCTTGAACCCACAGTGTGCCAAACAGAGCAGATGAGAGCAGGACAGAGTGTAGCCATGGCCATTGGAGGAACACTCCCATCTCCCAGAGACTATTCACAGGGGCAGTCCAGGCACTAAAGCCAGAGCCCTGGAGTTCTCCTGGATCATAGCAGCTATGTCAGCATCTCCACCACTCACATTCCCCAGGCACAACCTGCACCAAGGGCCAGCACTAAGTCAGACTTCTCCAGGCTCAGTTCTTGTGCCCTAAGAATGCCAAAGCTTTGTGAGAATTTGCTTTGAATTCCACCAGAAGGAAACCAAGCTCCAGGCAGCCTCCTCTCCACCTCTGTGTGTGTTAGGACAGACACTTTTGCTCTGACCAGGGTGAAGGTTTCTATCTTGCAGAATATTCTACCATTGATATGAAATAAATAATACAGAATCTTTGTGAGGAGCACTTTGAAATCCTGAAGAAAACTACACAAACACAAACAGCTCTTAGGACACTTGGAGATCATTTCCTGAGCCTCACACACTGAGAGGAGACTGAAGGAATCTGCTCAAGAAGTCAGAAGCATGACAAAAATTCCTTCAAGTATTAATTGGCCTCACTGAGGGCCATTAGCAACAAAGCCTCCCAGGGGTTGTTAGAGAAGCTCAATGGAGGTCATGATTGAAGGCAGACAAAGGCAAAGTGCAGCTGAACAAACCCTGGCCTTGGTTTAGGAAAGAGAAAGGCCAAGCTCTGAGCCTCAGGCCTTGGAAAGGCAGATCCTGAGAGCCTCCAAGTAAAACTTCATCTCAGCAGCCATGGGGGCAGAAGCTGCTGCCAGAAGGAAGAGGATCAAGACCTTGTCCCTGTTGAGCCTTTCAGCCCTGCCAGAGCCCTTGGCCATCCCTCCTGCAGGCTGTGCTACACTGTCCCATGCCTGCAGCTTTTTCCCTTCAGGCTGTTGACATCCATCTGGCTTCCCCAGCCAGCTCTCTCCCTGACATTTCCACACCTTCACTCAGGGCTCTCCACTCTTGCTGCCTGTTCCTTGACACACAAAGGATCTCCAGACTCCTTCTGGGTCACCACTTGCACCACAGCTCTACACTTTGAGTGACATTTTTTTGTCCTGGCCTCCACTCTGAACCTTTAAGTTGCACTTTCTGAAGGCTTCCTTCTGTGTCCACAGCCAAGAAAAGCTCCATCACCTGACACCCCCCTTCAAGCAGGTGCGCATCACCCCTGAGCCTTCACTTCACCAGGCTAAAGAAGCTCAGCAGCTTCAGGTTCTATATGGAGACTCCAAACTCCATCCAGGCAGACCTCCTATAGAGCTTCTGCAGTACCTCTCTATTCATCCAGACTAAGGAACTCCCCAGCCAGACACCAATATTGCAGATGTGGTCACAGCAGTGCTGAGTGCAGGGGAGGACAACCTCTGTGTCTGGGGGGCCACACTCCTCCTACCACAGCGCAGCTGCACTTGGCCTTCTTCACTCTCCTCAGGATGTGCTCCATCCCTGGCCATTGGAAATGGTCCCTGCCAGAGTCCTCTCTGCCTGGGCACAGAGCAGAACCTCCAGCTGCAAAGCAACAGCCAAGGCACCTCCCTGCTGCTGCCTTTCTGCTTGGCAGGCACAAGGGATGGCACAGTCCCCAGCCCAGCCCTGGGCTTGTTGCTGGCCAATGACACACAAGGGTTGGATTTTGCAGTGACCTCACATTCACCTCCTGGCCATGTGCCTCCTCCTGCCCTAGTTGCTCCTCAGTCATCCCTGAGGTCCCAGTGCTGGCCCAAGGCCTCAGCCTGCTTGTGGCCTGGCAGCTGAGCATCCACAAGAAACCTCTGCAGGACCTTCCAAGGCAGGTCCCTGCTGCTGCCTCTCAGCTTCTCCAGCAGCCGCAGCCAAGCCCTGTCCCTGCTGCTGTCCCCTCAGGCCCTCAGGTAGCAGGTAGGTGACAACCCAGCTCCAAGACTCTTCCTGAAGGGACTTCCAGGTGCTTAGGGACAGGGAGTCACACAAGTCCCTTGCCCACCACATGCTTTCTGCTGCCTGCTGTGGACTCTGGCAGCTGGGAGGCCAAAAGCACAGAGCCCAGCCAGGAGCCAGGGGCTGCCCTCTCAGCTGCTGCAGCAAGAAGTGACCTCCCTCTCCTTTTCCTGCCCTCTCCCTGCTGCTGCCCTCTCAGCTGCTGAGCCAGCAGTGACCTCCCAGCCCCTGCCCAGCCTTGTGCCTGCTGCTGTGCAGGAGATCCTGAGGCACAGCTGTGCTGCCCATGGCATTGCCACCCATCTCCTCCCTATGTCCATCAGCTGCTCAGCCACAGGTCACTTCCTGCTCCTCTTCCATGGCCATGAGGCTGCTCTGTTTGCTCCCAGGTCCTGCCCTGTGCCAGGGGCCAAGCAGACTCACTCAAGCATGGAAGGGGATACAAAAGTGAAGTCAGAGCACAGGAAGAAGTTTTGGGGCTGAAGTGTCCAGGGCAGGGCTGAGGCCTCAGAGATGCCTTTGAGGGCTGAGGCTCAGGTTAAGGCTTCGGAGGGGCTTTGGTGTCCTGATGAGTGTCCTGGGCAATGCTCAGGTAAGGACAACCTCAGAGGGGCAGCGGTTGGTGTGGGGATGGGCTGAGAGCTGGGGTTAAGGGCAAGGAGTAGATGCCAAGGGTAAAGGTTGGGGCCAGGGTGAGCAATGATGGCAAAATCAGGGTTAGGGCTATGTTTGAGAGGGACTGAGCTTGGAGGGGTGAAGTGTGGCCTGAGCTCTTATGAGATGGAGATGGGGACTGGGTTCAGGGGAGAGGCAGAGGGTAGGGGTAGGGCTGGTGGAGACAGGTTAGAGAGAGTGTAAGAGGTCCAGGTTGCATTAGGAGGGGATGAGGGGATGGAGCTTAGTACTGTAAGGGTACCCACTCTTTGTTGTGAGGAGACAGTGGATCAAGCTTGTACTGGGAATGAGGCCAGTAGGTACTGAGGGAGGCTAAAGGAATCCAATTTGTACTGGGAAGGAGCTGATTTTGTACTGGGAGGAAGCCAGTGGATGCAATTTGTACAGGGACAAGGTCCAGTATCGACAGGTAGGAGATGGGAAGATGCAGTTTGTGTTGGATATGGCCCAGCCTGTACTGGGAGGACTTAAATCACAGAATCACAGAATATGAAGGGTTGGAAGGGACCTCCAGAGATCATCCAGTCCAAGCTCAGTGCCAGAGCAGGATCACCCAGAGCAGGTCACACAGGAACACATCCAGGCAGGTTTGAAAGTGTCCAGAGAAGAAGACTCCACAACCTCTCTGGCAGCCTGCTCCAGGGCTTCAGCACCCTCACAGCACAGAAGAGTCTTTTCATGTTGAGATGGAACTTGCTGTGTTCCGTCTTGCATCCATTGTTCCTTGTCCTATCACTGAGCAACACTGCCAAGAGTCTGGCCCCTTCCTCTGACAACCCCCTCTGATATTGATAGACATTGATCTGATCCCCTCTCAGGCTTCTCCTCTGCAGCCCCAGGGCTCTCAATCTTTCTTCACAGCAGAGATGTTCAAGTCCCTTCATCATCCTCATAGCCTCTGTTGGAGTCCCTCCAGCAGATCTCTGTCTCTCTTGACCTGGGGAGCCCCAAACTGCAGGGATGCAGTCTGTACAGGAAGGGCCCAGTCTGTACTGGGACAGGATTAGGATTTCAGAGCGGACTGGGACAAGGCCCAGTGTTACTGGGAGAGGCCATGGGGTCAGCTTTTACTGGGAGGTGTAAAAGATTTTTCTAGGGGGCACCAAGGGCTGCTGTTAGTACTGGAAGTGGGCCCAGTCAGTACTGGATTGGAGCCAGAGTACACAGTTAACATGTGGAGGGATGCAGTAGGTACTGGGAAGGCACCAGGGAATTCACTTTGTACTGGAATGGGACCCAGAGTGTACTGGGATGGAGCAAGATGATCCAGATTGTGCTGGGATGAAGCCATGTCTGCTCTGGGAGGGGACCAGGGGATTCAGCTTGTTTTGGACCAAGGCCCAGTCTGTACTGGGAGAGCTCAGAGAGGTTCAGTTTGTAGCTGGAGGGGGCCCCAGTCTGAACTGGGATGGCATCAGGGGACCAGTTTACAGGGATGGGTCCTGGTCTGTGCTGGGATGGAAGCAGGGTTTCAGGAGATGCACTTTGTACTGGGATGAGACTCAGACTGTGCTGGGAGATGGCAATGGGATCCCATTTGTACCAGGGTCAGGCCACAGCTGCACTGGGATCAGGATATCCACTTTGTGCTGTGCTGGGTGCAGCTGGGACTCGGGGGGGCGGTCCAAGGGATGCACTTTGTACTGGCACAGGAAACTGTATGGGAGATGGCAAAGGGATGCAGTTTGTCCTGGGATAAGACCACATCTGATCTGGGAGGGGTTGAGGAGATGCAGTTTGTCCTGAGATGTGACCAGGTCTGTACTGGGAGGGGCTAAAAAGATAACTGTAATGTACAGGGACCAGATTTTACTGGAATGGGGCCAGGGAATGCAGCTTGTACTGGAACAGGGTCCAGGCTGTACTGGGAGTGCATTAGGTGATCCAAATTTTATTGACACAAGGCATAATGTGTGCCAGTAGGGATGAAAGGGATCCTGTTTGGACTGGGATAGGGTACAGACTGTATTGGGAGGGCATGAGGGTGTGCAATTTGTACTGGGATGGATGCAGATGGTACTGGCAAAGAAGCCAGGGGATACATTCAGGACTGGGCTGGGACCCAGGTTGCAGTGCTAGAGGACAGTATCATCCAGTTTGGGCTGAGATGAGGCTACATCTGTACTGGGAGGAGTCAGGGTATCCAGTTTAGACTGTGAGTAGGTGCAGTCTGCAGTGGGAGGGGGTTGGGGTATGAAGGCATGAGGAGACATCCTGCTCTGATGGCAGTGCTGCTCTGGAGCACAGCACTGTCCCACAAGCAGCCCTGGCTTCTCCCTACCGACAGTACCAGCACTGCCACACAGCAGCACAGTGCCCAAGCTGCCAGAGCACTCAAGCATTGGCTCAGCACAGAGGCTCAGCAGGAGAGGGTGGAAGGACAGAAAGAGCAGCTGAGGACAACCCAAGCTCTGGGGCTCCCTGGCACTGCTGCTGTGCTGGGACTCTGCCCCTCCACCTCTGCACATAGGCACCAAAGAAGCCTTGGGGGAAGGAATTCAGAGAAACAACTGCCTGTAGGGTCCTTTCTTGTGTTGAACACACAGGGAGCACAGCTCCTCATGTCTGCAGCTTCTGAGGCAAAGCAGACAGGACAACACTGAAGCATAAATGGTCTGAAGAAAGACATTTGTGTGGGAACAACATTCTCACAAGGGGAACAGCACCAGCAGCAGCCAGAACTCCAGCAGCCAGGCTGGGCCTGCACTGAGTGACATCAGAACTGCTCTGCAGGAGAAGACAAAGAGTTTATTACTTCTGAAAGCATCCAGTGACCAGTTTGCTCAGGGCATCCTTGAGCTCCTGGTTCCTCAGGCTGTAGATGAGAGGGTTCACTGCTGGAGGCACCACTGAGTACAGAACTGACAACACCAGGTCCAGGGTTCGGGAGGAGATGGAGGAGGGCTTCAGATGGGCAAAGAAGGCAGTGCTGAGAAACAGGAATACCACAGCCAGGTGAGGGAGGCAGGTGGCAAAGGCTTTGTGACGTCCCTGCTGAGAGGGGATCCTCAGCACTGCCCTGAAGATCTGCACATAGGACACCACAATCAACACAAAACACACGAAGATTAAGCAGACACTGGCTACAATAAGCCAAAGTTCCCTGAGGTAGGATGTGGAGCAGGAGAGCTTGAGGATGTGGGGCACATCACAGAAGAACTGGTGCAGAGCATTGCCCTGGCAGAGGGGCAGGGAAAATGTATTGGCTGTGTGCAGCAGAGCATAGAGAAAGCCACAGGCCCAGACAGCTGCTGCCATGTGGACACAAACTCTGATGCCCAGGAGGGTCTCATAGTGCAGGGGTCTGCAGATGGCAACGTAGCGATCGTAGGACATGGTGGTGAGGAGATAAAACTCTGCTGACATTAGGAATATGAAAAAGAAGACCTGGAGAACACATCCTGCATAGGAGATGTCCCTGGTGTCCCTCAGGGAATTGGCCATGGATTTTGGCACAGTAGTGGAGATGGCACCCAGGTCAAGCACAGCAAGGTTGAGGAGGAAGAAGTACATGGGGGTGTGGAGGTGGTGGTCCCAGGCTATGGTGGTGATGATGAGGCCATTGCCCAGCAGGGCAGCCAGGTAGATGGCCAGGAAGAGGCAGAAGTGCAGGAGCTGCAGCTGCCTTGTGCCTGGGAATGGCAGGAGGAGGAAGTAGGTGATGGAGCTGCTGTTGGCCATCTGCTGCCTCTGGCCATGGAGACCTGTCCAAGGAAGGAAAGGCAATGACAAGTTAGGGCACAATTCTCTCAGCCTCATTGTAACCCCTGTCCCTGAGCTGCATGAGGAATGGATCAGCTCAGTCCCTTCACTAACAACCCATGGCAGAGTTCATCACAGCCTCGTATGCATCAGGGACCCAGAATTGCCATGAAGATTCCTCTGGTGTCAGAAGAAAAAGTGACCAACAGTGCAGTCCCAGGGAGCAAGAGTCCCATTGTGGTGGGTTGAAATTTCCACCCAGCATTATCTTTGCCAGAGCAGCTCAGTTAGAGGCAAATGAAGCTGTATTGACAAGCAAGAGCTACACTCTACAATGGAATGCAATGAACAGGTACAGAACATACAGAAGTGACAATATTAGACAGGAATTTACAATTACCAAACAACACAAAACCCCTCTGCTCAGAGACCAGGGAAGCTGTTCCTAAGCCCCTAACCCCTGTGCCCTGTTCCAAGAGAGAAAAGAGGAGTGAAGAGAGAAAAAAAAGCAGTAGTTTAGAGTCAGCCAAGGCCAGCCAAAGCAGGTGATCTCTCCTGAGTGAAGCAGAACAGCTGAGATCAGAAGAGAAGAGAGAGAATTGTTATGGTACAGCTCCTCTGGTTCCAGATATTTATCCAATCAATTTGTTTAGAATAATCTTTTCTTTTCCTTTTCACACCCAAGAGTGATCTATTTATTTTGTTTCTACTTTTCTGCTCAAATCTGTAACTAAATTTTAAAGGCATAGCCTAAAACCACCACACCCATGGAGAGGTGGAGAAACAGGGACCAGGCCTGCAGTGCTGCAGAGACAGTGAAGGGAAGAGAGAAAAGCAGAGGGGCTGGGGGTGAAGCCTTCTCCTTACCCAGCTCTGCCCACTGCTGCTCACATGGTGGAACTCAAGGGCTTTCATTCTCCTTCTGTGTGCACACTCCAGGAGCCTTCAGCTGAGCGTCAGCTGCTGAGATGGAGATGCCTCCAGGAGCTACAGCTGCAGTGTCCTGCACCCACAGCCTCACTGTATCTGTGACTGCAGTGTCTTCTCCTCCAGTGAGTTCCCAGTCACCCTCCCAGTCCTGGACACCTTGAAGCTCTCTCTGCCTTCCTCATCTCCCTGAGATCCTCTGGCAGTGTCCTCAGCCCTGCTGTGCTGTTCTGCTCCTGGCCAGAGCTGTCTCCTGCAGTGCTGCCTGCTTGCCAGCAGTTCCTTCCAGCCCAGGAGTCCAGCCCAATAGGGCAGCAAATGACCAGCCCAAGGTATTTTAATGACTCTTCGAGTGGCTTTTGGTGCCCTGTAACCCTTGGGGATTGAGAAGAAGCTGATGAAACCTCTCCAGAAGTCAAAGTCAGATTCAAACTCTGAAGTTTCTTCTACTCTTAATGGGTCCCAGTGAAGCATACTGGGAAAGTGTCCCCAGGGTCTGGTTAGGGCAGAAGGAGACAGTGGATGCAAGGGAAGCATCACTGGAGGCACTGAAGCATCTCCAGGCTGTGGTGAGAGCACAGAACTGAGGCAGTGCAGACAGGTCAGGACAAGCAGCTCAAGGTGGCTCTGCTGCTGAGGAAACCTGGAGGGGATTTATTGATCCAAAGGGCCAAGCCCTGACCCCCAGCCCCTGGCAAGGCAGATCCTGTCCCTCACCTGTGGCTCAGGTCTCTGATTCACCCTGTGAAATCAATTTTATCAGATGCTTTGTGCAATAAAAACCTCTCCAATTAGCTGCAGAAGTCTTGGCAATAATTAGAGGTTCAGCAGTATTTAATGAGCCCTATGGAGTATTTGGGGCTGATTACATCATCCTGAGGTACTGCCAGGAGACTCTGCCAAGGTACTGCCAAGAAGCCTCTCAAGAAGTCCAAGGCAGAAGAAAACTCCAAAGTACCTTGAAGCACTGATTGGCCTCACTGAGGCTTGTTACTGACAAAGGCTCCCCAGGGACTCGTCAGAGCAGCTTGTTAGAGGCCAGGATTGCAGGGAGACAAAGACAAAGTACAGGGGAGAAAAACTTGCCTTTGGTCTAGGAAGCAGAAAGGCCAAGCCCTGACCACTGCTCTTGCAATAGAAGAACCTCAAAGCAAAGTTTCTCCTCGCAGGCCTTGGTGGCAGAGGCAAGTGCCAGAGCCAAGGGGACAAAGACCTTGGTCCTGTTGGGCAACTCATCTTTACCAGAGCCCTTGGCCATCCCTACTGCGGCCTGTCCTACACTGTCCCATGCCTGCAGCTCTTTCCCTTCAGGCTGCTGACACCACTCTTGCTTCCCCACCCAGCTCTCCCCCTGCCATTTCCATCTCTTCCCTGAGCTGTCTCAGCTCTCCCTGCCATTTCCTGACACCTCTGGTTGCCTCATGCATAGCAGCTCTGCCCTTGGTGGGACATTTCTTTGGCCTCCTCTCCACTCTGAACCTTCCAAGCTGCACTGTGTGGAGGTTTTGTTCTCTTCCCACTCCCCAGAAGAGCTCCATCCTCTCTGAATTCACCTTTCAGCCATGTGCACATTGCTCTGGCAGTGCCCTGAGCCTCCATTAAGCAGGCTGATGCAGCCCAGGTCCCTCAGCCTCTCCACAGAGATGTCAACCCCATCATAGTAGATCTCCTCTGCAGCCTCTGCAGTTCCTCTCCATTCCTTCAGTCTGGACATTCCCAAAGCCAGACACCAAGCATCCAGATGTGGCCACAGCAGTGCTGAGTCTGAGGGAGGACAACATCTGAGTCTGTGTGGCCACACTTCCTGCCACAGCCCAGCTGCAGTTGGCCTTCTTCCTTGGGTGCAGGGTTTGCTCAATCCCAGTGCATTTGGAATGGTTCCTCCCAGATGCTGTGGTGCCTTTCTGACTGGGGATAGGACACACCAGAAACTCCATCTCTGAAGAACAGTCAGATAGTTTGTACTGTGATGGGGCCCAGTCTGTCAGGGAGTGGGTAAGGGGATATGGTTTGTACTGGGAGGAGTCCTAGAGGAGTGGTTAGAGGGCTTCAGGTGGTGTAGCCTTTCCTGGTTGTGGGCACAATCTGTACTGGGAAAGAGTCCTGTTACAGTTTTATAGTTGGCTGCACCAGGGGAAGTTTTGGCTGGAGGTGAGTGAAAGTTCTTGCCAGAAAGAGGAATTGGCCACTGGAATGTGCTGCCCAGGGAGGGTGGAGTCACTGTCCCTAGAGGTGTTCAAAACAAGATTGGATGTGACACTTGGAGCCATGGATTAGGTGTCATGGGGTGTTGGGTGGTAGGTTGGACTTGATGATCTCTCAGGTCTTCTCCAACCTGGGTGATTCTCTATTTCTGTGATTAGAAGGTGAAAGGAAAAGTCTGAACACAGCTGGTGACCAAACCAATGTCTGGTGACAAACCCAAGAGATTCCAAAACATGTAGTGTAAGGTGAGGAGAACATCTCCTGCCCAGCTGATGGAATGAGAAACTCAAGAGTCTCCCAAAAGCAACAGAAAGAAGGGAAAAGAACCTCAGGAAAGTCTTGCTCAGTATTGCTCTATGAAATGCAGACAGGCCTTAGGCCTGATCCTTGAAATGGGAGCTTAGGAGAAGACAGAGGCTTAGGGCCTGCTCTTGAAGGTGACCTTTGCCCCAGCTCTTCCCAGAGAGGTCCTTGCTGTCCCCTCTTCTGCTCCCTCAAGCAGACCAGCACTCACACATGCCCTGCACTCTAACAGCCATGCAAACAAAGGGGAACAAGATCAGGGTTATTGCTCCAACCAACTGCTTGAGACTGAAGTCCAAGGCAGGAATCCACAACCATAGCCAGGCCCAGAGCTCTGAGAAGCCCCAGGTGGTGTCTTCCTTTTGCACTTCATGCAGCATCTGCTTGATTCCCATATCTCACTGATCACAGAATGGGCTGGGCTGGGAGGGACCTCCAAAGGTTATCTTGGCCAACCTTCCCAGGGACAGCCTCAACTAGATCAGGTTGCCCAGAGGCCTGTCAAGCCTCCCCTGGAATATATCCAGGGATGGGACCCCAACCCCCTCCCTGGGCAACTTGTTCCAGTATTCCACTACCCTCATGGTGCAGAACTTGTGCTGGCTCCTCCTTCCTGCACAATCCTGCTTTGTTCCCATCTCTCACCCATGTCTATGGATGTCTTTCCTCTCTGATCCATGGAAACACAACAGCTTGTGTTCAGTGCTGTGCCCACTCCTCCTTCTGAGGCAAAGACCATGCCTGGAGCCATTCCCTCCTGAGCAGCTATTTCTGCAACCTGTTTCACTCCTCCTGGGAAGCTGATCCTGCACCTGCAGCCCTATTCCAGAGGACTGGAAGAGCAGAGATCTTCACCATGGCCTTTTCTGCTTCAGAAACCATCAGGCAGAAACCATCAGGCCAAGCTGTGCCAACCAGAGGCCCTTTCCTTTGCAGCATTGTTTCATTTGTGCCATTTCACATCTCCTTGGACCCAACTTGGAGTCTCTCACAGATCAGCCAGTTGTATTTGGGAACACTGCCCCAGGGGCACACATTCCTGACCAGCTGAGGGGTAATCTTTTCCTGCCTTTACTGCCACATCTCCAAGACTTTCCCTTTCCCCCTGGTGCTGCCCACCCTGTGTGTTTGTTCCTTATTATGGGATGGTGACAGCCTGGATGGATGCACACCCTGAGTGTTTTTCCCACAGAGGTGCCTTGACTTCAGGCAGTCAATGTTTGCTAATCAGTTAGGTTGCATCTCTGGACACATTTGGAATGTCTCTTCTTTGGATCAGGAGCCTCTTCCATCCCCATCCTGTGCTTCTAATTCTGGATTATCCTTAAGGGAAGTGTTGATCCACAAACTCAACAGGAGCCACCAATGTGCACTTGCAGCCCAGAGAGCCAATTGTATCCTGGGCTGCAGCAAGAGAAAGGTGGCCAGCAGGGCCAGGGAGCTGATTCTCCCACTCTCCTCCACCCTGATGAGACCACACCTAGAGCATTGTGTCCAGTTCTGGAGCATCTGTTACAAGAAGGATCTGTAGGGGCTGGAAGGTGTCCAGAGAAGGGCCATGAGGATAAGCAGAGGTCTGGAGCTGCTCTGCTATGAGGATAGACTGAGAGAATTGGGGCTCTTCAGCCTGGAGAAGAGAAGGCTCCAAGGAGTCCTTCTTGTGGCCTTGCAATATCTGAAGGAGGTTACAAGAAAGCTGGGGAGGGACTTCTTAGGGTGTTGGGTAGGGAAAGGTCTGGGGGATTGGAGCAAAACTTGATGTGGAGAGATTCAGATTGGATGTTAGGAAGAAGTTCTTCCCCATGAGGGTGGAGAGACACTGGCACAGGTTATGCAGGGAGGTGGTGGAAGTCTCATCCCTGCAGGATTTTAAGGCCAAGCTGGATGTGACTCTGAGCAACCTGCTCTGGTGTGAGGTGTCCCTGGCCATGGCAGGGGACTTGGAGCTGGATGATCCTTGAGGTCCCTTCCAACCCTGACAATTCTGTGATTCTCAGTATGTCCAAGAGGTATTAACAGGTAATGGAATTCCAATGAATGCCCTCCCCCCTCCAGCCCTTCCTTAGGGTTCTCAGGGCAGTTGCTGCACCCCCAGCAGTTGCTCTCATCAGCTCTCTGTGTTGTGTTCTGTGTCCATCCAGAATGGACATTTGCTACCAAGGGCTTTCTTTCTAGATTCAGGTGATGAGATTTTCAGTTCCCTTTCTCCTTCTCTTCAGTCTGCTGTTCCTTCTCCTGCACTAGTGCCTGCTGGGACAGGATCCATGTGATTAAGAGGAACCCACTGGCAATTTCTGGGAAGCCTCAGATTCACTGGAGGTGATCTGCACCATGCAATGTCCAGAGCAATGTGAACCCTACAGCACTCAAGGGAACAAATGGTTAGAGAGCAGCCCCATGGAGGACCTGGGAGTTCTGGTGGACAGCAAGTTCTGCATGGGACAGCAATGTGCCCTGGTGGCCAGGAAGGCCAATGGGATGCTGGGGTGTATTTGGAAGAGTGTGGCCAGCACATCCAGGGAGATTCTCCTCCCCCTCTACTCTGCCCTGGGGAGGCCCCACCTAGAATATTGCATCCAGTTCTGGGCTCCCCAGTTCAAGAGGGACAGGGATCTGCTGCAGAGGCTGTGAGGATGCTGAAGGGACTGAAGCACTGCCTGATGAGGAGAGGCTGAGAGGCCTGGGGCTGTTTAATCTGGAGAGGAGAAGTCTGAGAAGGCATTTGATCTCTTCTCCTCTGTCCAGGGCTGTGTTTCAGCTGTGAAGGAACTGTCCCAGGAGTTCCATCAGCTCCAGAAAAAGCTTTTATTCCCCACCTGTACAGTCCTGTGTTTCAGCCATGAGAAGCAGCTGCTCCCCTGTCCAAGGGAGAGAATTAGGGAGGCACACAGCACAGCACACCCTCTGCTTTACTTGTGTGACCATGGGGAGGACATGAGGAAATGGAAAGGAAAATCCAATCCAGTCCTGGCTGCAGGAGTCTGTGACTTACAAGGGAATTGTTCCCCCAGAGATGCTGCCTCAGTTCCCAGTGGGAAATGGCCTAAGAAGAGCAGGGAAGCGAAAACTACTTCTGGTCCTCCTGAAGGGACTCCCAAAGCATCTTCACGAGATGCAAGGGACCCAAGGCAGAATTAGAGGGGCTCTGCCTCCAACCAGATGGAAGGGAGAGACAAATTGGTTTGTTGGACTGTACAGAACCAATGGCCTGGCAAGTTGAAGCCATGAGAGGATAAAGCTTTAGTAGATACAGGTGCCCAGAGTGCTCTGACACCATCAAACCATGAGGGGTGGAACCCATCTGTGTTTCTGGTGTGACAGGAGGATCCCCACACCTGGATGTGTTGGAAGCTGAGTACTGGGATGCAAGCCACAGTTTGCTTTCACTTGGAGGCATGGAAGGAGTCACTGGACTCGATTGCCCCAGAGGTGGAAACACAGCCCCAGCATCTGCAGCATTTGGACTGGACATGGACTGATCCAGACTGTGCTGGAACAGAGTGGAGCTGCAGAGCACCTGCAGTGAGCAGCCCTCTGTGTACTGCAAAGCGACCTCCTGTGGAGTGAGAATGGACAGTGCCTGAGGTGTGCTGCTGATTGCTGCTGGGCATGGTGCAGGTGGCACAGAATGAGGGCTTAGGAATATCAAAGATTAAGCTGGAAATTTGCTGCCATTACTCCACACCATCCTGCCTCATGTCACCTTCACAGGGACAGTGCTGGCTGGAGCAAATTACTACAGGGCTTGAAGTTCAGATGGCAACATGAGAGGCTTCCTGTTCTGGTTGCTGCTGTTGGGTTCTGGCTCTCAGGTGCTGGCTCTTTGCTGAGGGGGACGGCTGCAGGGGTTTAACTCCTGGCTGCTGCTGCTGACTGCTGTGCTTCTTTCTGCAAACAGCCTCAGGTCAGTGTGCATTATGGGATCTCATTTGGATTCAACTCTTTTGAGCTTATCACAAGTCCTTATCCCAGACCAGAGGGTTTTTTGATTCATGTGTGTATTTTTCCCTCACTTCTGTTTTGGGAGGGAACAGACAGCTTAACCTCTTCTGAGCTCTTCAACCTGTTCCAGCCCCAGAGTGGAAAGCCAACAGAAGCTTTCTGAGTTCTTCCAAAGATCTCCATGACCTTCCCCCTACACCCTCCAAAGATCCCAAAAGTCAGTCCCAGGACCATCCAAATCCCAAACACCTAAGATCACCTGAAAGCCCCTGAAGAATGCCTCTGAGATGCCCATCAAGACTCCTCTGAGAACCTCATTTTGCCTTCCCTCGATGGAGAACACAGCTCCACCCCATCCCTTGGGAGCAAATGCCCCCAAAATTCAGGCATTGAGGCAGGGATATCTGAAATAAAAGCAAACAGACAGGATTTGGGTAACTTTTGGCTTTTATTGAGACAATTGGTCAATGGACAGAGGATTTCTTACCCCAGGGAGACAAAAAGCATTGGGGAAGAACCAGACAGACCCTGGCAAAGCCCTGCCCATCTCCACTGGGAGCTCCAGCTGTGCAGACTCAGCACTGTAATTGTTCTCATCAGCAATAATTGGTGTTCAGAAGGGCAGGAGGTGTTTGTTGCTGCTGATGTCCCCAGTCCCTGAGAAGTGCAGAGGTAAAAGGCATGATTTTGGTGCTGGACAGGCCCCCTCAGAAGGGTCATGATTACCCCACAGATTCTAGGTGGATTTATGCCTCCCCTCCAGTGCAGGCTGCTCTCTGGTGTGGATGCAGCAGTGCTTGTTGAGGTGCCCCTTCTGGGTGGAGCTCTTACCGCAATCCACACAAGTGAACGTCTTCTCACCACTGTGGGTACGGTGGTGGCGAATGAGATTGTCCCTACGGCTGAAGGCCTGACCGCACGCAGCACATCTGAACGACTTCTCGCCAGTGTGCACACCACGGTGCTCTGTGAGATCGCGCTTCCTGGTGAAGCTCTTGCCGCAGTCAGTACAGCTGTAGGGCTTCTCACCATTATGGATGAGTTGGTGCTGGATGTATTGAGTACTCGTGGTGAAGTTCTTCCCGCACTCAGCACAAGGGAACAGATGCTCTCCAGTGTGGATGCGGCGATGGATGGTGAGAGTGTAGCTGTGTTTGAAGCTCTTGCCGCAGTCCCTGCAGATGAAGGCCTTCTCCCTGTTATGGGTGAGGTGGTGTTGCCTAAGATGAGAGATCTGCCTGAAGCACTTGCCACAGCTGTCACAGGAGAAGGGCCTCTCTCCAGTATGGGTGAGGCAGTGCTGGGTGAGATGGTAGCGCCGGGTGAAGCTCTGGCCGCAGTCAGCACCGGTGAACGGCCGCTCTCCAGTGTGGGTGAGGCAATGCTGGGTGAGATAGCCTCGCTGGGTAAAGCTCGCTCCGCAGTCAGCACAGGTGAAAGGTTTCTCTCCAGTGTGGGTGCGGCGGTGCTGGAGGAGATCAGAGTTCCAGCGGAACCTCTTGCCACAGTCACCACAAACTAAGGGCTGGGAGCCAGTCGGCGGGCAGTGGTGCTTCACTACCTCTGAGCTACCTGGGAAGCTCTGCCCACACTCAGGGCACTGATTCAGCTCTTTGGGTGACACTGAGGGACCTGCTCTGGCTTCATCCTCCTCCATACATTCCTCCCCCTCATCCTGGTCGCCTTCATCATCATCATTATCCTCCTCTTCATAATTGTCATTCTCAGCATCATCCTCCATCTTCTCCTCCTTTTCCTCCCCATCCTCCTCTACTTTGGGACTGCATATTGGCTTCTCCAACTTGATCTCTGGGTGCTGCTTCTCCTCCCAACTCTTGTCTGAGTCCTTCTGTGAGGCCATACTGTGGGAAGGAGGGGTCACAGCTGTGCAATAGGGAAGATGGAAGCACCTGAGCCCAGGATCTCAAACCCTCAGATCCTGCCTGGGTCATGACAGTCCCTGACTCCCAACACCCAGCTGGGGGAGAGAGTACAGAGGGGACCTCAAACCTTCAGTTTCTGCCACAGTGTAGGCTCAGACCTCTAACACCTGTGCTGAGACCCCAGGTTCCTGTGATCAGTGCCCTGAGGCACCCTGGGACATACAAGTGGTCCTGTCCTACTCTCCTCAAGCCTGGTGGCATTGGCAGGGTGGTTCTTGGCCCAGCCTTGTCCTTTGATCTCCCTTGGCTCAGACAATGGAGGCAGCAGCACTGAACAAGGAACACCAAACCACCTCCAACCTTCTCCCACCACCCTCCAGATCCCAACCCACAAACATCATCCCCTGCTCACAACTCACCCCAGCAGCCTGGAGCATTCCTCAACTCCCACAACACCTGATGGGCCTCAGAGCTCCTGGAGAGATGAAATATGCTGCACAGGAGGGGATGGAGGAGGCTAAGAGCTGCCCTGGGGGCCTAGGATCCTGCTATTAACCCACTCTGGGTTTCTTACCTGTTGAGCTGCTCCAAGGGACAGATCTGCAAACTCTGCTCTTCCACAGCACACAGGGGCAGGGATGATGGAGAGAAAGGGACACAACTCCTGCCACAGAGAAGCAAAGGGCTCAAAGGAGAGCACAGACCTGCAAGGGATGGTTCAGCACTGCCCAGGACCAGGCAGCACAGCTCAGCCTTGCTGGGGGCAGCTCCCAAGCCCAGCAGCACAGCCACAGCACACAGCCAGGGCTGCTCAAGATGGGAGGACTCAGCAAGTACAGACTCAGCTCCTTGCCCAGCACACAGCCCCCAGCACACAGCTTCAGGCCAGCACCACAACACAGCTGCCTCCACACAGCCTCACCCAGGCCTTGCCTAAAGCTTCCTCCCACTGCCTGCCCAGGCCTCTGCTGGCTGCAGCTGCATTGCACTGCTGGCTGCAGCTGCTTGCTCTGGACCCAGCTCTCCTCCCTGGCCCTTCCCCCACCACACCCACTCTGTGCTCAGCTCTGCCCTGCACACACCTCTCTGCTGCCCACTGTCCAAGAGAAGATAACAGCAGCCCTCAGGACACACACAAAGGGAGCTTCATGATCTCTGCAGATGCAGCAAAGGGGGAAGGGACTTGGGCAGCTTCTTGCTAAACCTCTTCAGCCCTCACTGGGATGCTGGAGGAGTCTCTGGCTCCTGCCCAAACCTCACACCTCCAGCACCCTTCACACACCTGCAGCCCAAAGAGACTCACTGGAAAGGGTTTGGCTTCCTTCTCTCCCTGACCATTTCTCTCAGCTTGCTCTTTGCAGTTCCCTGGAGCTGCCACTCCACATCCCCAAGAGAAAACTGAGGTTGGATGGGAGGGCACAGTGCCCATGGGCTGCTGTTCATCTCCCAGCTGACACAGGCAGAGCTGCAGCACAATTCACTCCTTTCAGCTCCTCAAATACTGCCAGATTCTGCCATTCCCTGCACACACATTTGCCACATGGGACCTGGATCCTCGCCTCTTTTTGGGGGGGACAAGGCCTAATTCCTGCCTGGCCACTCCCAGGCCCTTCCCTCATTCCCAAAACATCCATGGCCCTGCTGCCTTGGCTGTCCCATGGCCCTGTGTCCCCCACCTCCACTGCCACTGCCGCTGGAAGGGTGGAGTGGGAAATGCTGTGGCTGAGGAAGCATCTAAGGAACTGGGCTGGAAGCAGCAGCACAAGAATGGAAGGGGCCTGAGACTAAAGGCTGGGATCAGCTGGAGGGCTGAAAGAACAGCACCAAGCCAAGGGGGGGGTTACAGATGAGGGCTGGGAAGGGACCCTGCAGACACCTCAGGCAGCAACTGATGAGAGCAAGGGGGACAGAGAGGGAGTGAGACCTCAGGTGACTCCTGCCATGGGGGATGGCAGGCCTGTGTGGGCAGGAGCCCTGAGTGCCTGCTTGGGCTGTGCTGGATGTCAGGAGGGGTCAGGGCACTGTCCTGAGCCAGGCAGGGTTTGGGGCTTTGAGCTTCTGGGGTCAGCTGCTGCCAGCACCATTGGAGGTAGGAGCCAGGCAGAGCCACACAGCTGCTGAACTAAGCCCTCCCACCCCCTGCAGCCTTCACCCTCCATCTCTCCATCCAGTGCTCCATCTCCACTCACTTGCTGCCCTCTCAGAGTCCCCAGGGACCCACCAAGTCTCCAGGGCTGATCTACACATCCTTCAGGGCCCTACAGAAGCCCCTGGATGAGAGCATGGAGGAGAATCCCTGTGGTGGGTGGAAGGCACTGGGATGTCTTACACCAGAGAGTAGAGACCTCCAGCAGGGACAGCAGAGTCCAGAGGGACACCACAAAGTGTCATCTAGCTTAGTTCATTCCCACAAGGCCTGCACTCACTCTCTACAAAGGAACAGCACAGGATCTCCAACCTCCTTTTCCCTTCCTCTCTGCTCCCAGGAACAGCTTCTGGGATCTCTCTCTGCAGAGGAGCTTTCAGGCCTTGGCAGTGCTGCCAACTGCAGCCTGCAGCAGCCTGGCTCACCTGGGAGCTGCCTACCAGAATCTGTAACTGCAGCTCTTGGGTATGGGGGAGGAGGGGCAGAGAGGCATGGGGGAGGGGGAAGGCATTTGGGGCCTGTGCTCTGAACAGCACAGCCATGGAAACTGCCCAATTCTATCCAACCCTCTGGCCACAGCTTGGCATCAACTCCTTTCACAAGGCTCAAAGAGAGCCTCTTTGCCTCCTGAAACCTAAGGCAATACCCTGCAGAACAAGTTGGGGGAGCTCAAGGGGACAAGCTGCAGAGGGGGCCCAGGGCAACCTCCTGAGCTTCAACAAGAGCAAGGGCAGGGTCCTGCCCCTGGCCTGGCACAATCCTCACAATCAGGACAGGCTGGGGGAGGAGGGGATAGGAAGCAGCCCTGCAGAATAGGACTGGGGGGTGCTGCTGGACAAGAAGCTGGACAGGAACAGACAGGGGGAGCCTGCAGCCCACAAGGCCAAGGGCAGCCTGGGCTGCACCAAAAGCAGCAGGGCCAGAGATGGACAGAGGCCATCCTGGCACTTGGCTCTGCTCTGCTGAGACTTCACCTGCAGCACTGCAGCCAGCTCTGGAGCCCTCAACACAGGAAGGACATGGACCTGATGGAGAGGGTTCAGAGGAGGGACACAAAAATGATCAGGGGCTTGGAGCAGCTCTGCTACCAGGACAGGCTGAGGGAGCTGGGGGTGATCAGCCTGGAGAGGAGAAGACTCTGTGGAGACCTAAGAGTGACCTTCTGGTACCTGAAGGGGACTACAAGAAGGCTGCAGAGGGACTCTTTGAAGCCATTGCCTCTGGTCCTGTCCCTGCAGGCTTCGCAAACCAGAGCAGAGCAGATAGAGATTGGATGTGAGGAACAAGTTCTGCACCAGGAGGCTGCTGGAACACTGCAACAGGTTGCCCAGGAGGGGCTTGAGGGCCCAGCCCTGGAGAGGTTCATGGTCAGGCTGGACAGGGCTCTGGGCAACCTGAGCTAGTGCAGGATGTCCCTGCTGACTGCAGAGGGGCTTGGACTGCATCACTTTTGCAGCTCCCTGCCAACCCAAACCACTCTAGCATTCTAGGAGGCTAAGGGCAGCCTCCAGGAGAGGAGGAAAAAGATGAGGCAGAGGAGGACAAGGAAGAGGACAAGGAGGAGGAGAACCAAAATCTCTTCCTAACTCCTCCACAGGGCCAAATTCCTGGAAAGCTCTTCCAGCTCTGCAGAGTTCATTCTGAAGAGAGCTGAGGGAGTTGCTAGGCTCAGGGATGTCTTGCACACTCTGCACAAATGCTCCAGAAGCTTTCCAAGTGCCCTCAAAACCAGCAGCACAGCTCTGCTGCCACACAATGCCAGGCTGCAAGGGACCCCAAGGCTCAGCTGCTCCAACCTTGCCAGCTGACACTGGACTGGAAAGGAGCTGGCCCAGCCCCCTGCCAAGCTGAGCCTTCCAACTCTGCCCTGCAGGGCAATCCACCACTGCCCTGGGGAGAGGATTCCAATGGCTGACTGGCAGGGAAAAGCTTTTGCCTCTGCAGGGCACTGTGCCACTTCAGCTCAACTCTTGCAGCAGCTCTTTGAGATCTGCCTTTGGAGCACCACAAACTCTGAAGCACTGCAGTGCAAAGCAGCTCAGCTTCAACTTCCAACTGCCTGAACTCTCTCATTTTAAATTCAAGGCAGGGGCCAGGCTCACATCCAGTTCAGTAGCTTACATCCAGCTCCTATGCTCAGAGCAGCTTCCCACGCTCAGAGACGGCAACTAAGGTGAGAACAACATCTGAAGCTCAGGCCCAGCCCCCAAGCTCAGAGACAGAAACTCAGGTGAGAAGCACTTCCCAAGTTTAGAACCAGTCCCCAAGCTCAAGAACCCATATCAGAAGTGCAGAACCAGCTCCAAAGCTCAGAGGCAGCTCCCAAGCGCAAGCAGCAGTTCAAAAGTGCAGACCCAGCCCTCAGGCTCAGACCCAGATCAAAATCCAGACCCAGAACCCAACCTCTCACATTTTAAATTCAAGGCAGGTGAGAAGCTCACACTCAGCTCCTATGCTCACCACCTGCTCCCATGCTCAGAACAGCTTCCCGAGCTCACAGCCAGCCCCCAAGCTCAAGAACGAGATCAAAAGTGAGACCCAGCTCCCAAGCTCACACTCAGCCAAGCTGAGCCAGCCCCCAAGATCAAAAACCAGCAACGAAGGTCAGAATCACCTCCCAAGCTCAAGGACCACCTCTTGAGCCCACAGCCTGCCCCTAAGATCCAAAACCAAGATCACAAGTGCAGACCCAGCTCCTAAGCTCAGAGCCAGCTCCCAAGCCCAAGAACCAGCTGCAAGCTCAGATCCAGTCCCCAAGCTCAAGAACCAGCAGCTAAGGTCAAGAGCAGATCCCAAGCTCAAATTCAAGGATTCAGAGAATCCTTGGAAAAAAAACCACCTCCTAGCAGGGGGATTCAGCAGCACAAGGAACCCCACCGAGCCCCCACCCCAACCCCACCCGCGGCCCCGCAACCGCACAGAGCCCTCCCAGAACAGCACAGACGACGCTCACCGACCCTGCACACCTCTGCCCTACCCCACAGCCCCCCCATGACTACCCCTGACACCGCAGACACCCACAGCCGCACAGAGGTACCCACAATCACAGTGAGCCGCCCCCCAAACCTCACAGGCCCCAAGCGCCAAGCTTGCAGAGCTCCCCCGGAACTCACAGACCCACCCCCACCCCGTACCCCACCGATCTCCCCCGGATCCCACGGACCCCAATCACATATCCCCAGAAGCCCCCAACCAAACCCCACCGATTTCCCCTAGATCCCCGCAGAGGCTCCCCCCCGCCCCAGTCCCACCAACCCCTACCCCACAAACCCTTCCATAACCCAAGCGACCCTCCCGACCCCTCGCAGCCCCACAGAGAGCATTCCCTGATCGCCATCCCATGACCTCCAACTCAGCCCCAGAGTCTCTCTAACCCCACCTGGACACCGGGACAAGAGCGAAGCAGAGCAGCAGAAGGAGAAGGAGGAAGAGCTCAGCGCACAGGGAGCCGCCGGCCCCGGCAGGCTGCTGGCGAGCAGAGAGCGCTGCGAGGGAGACCCCGGCCCGGCCCCTCCGGCTGCTGCGGCCACGTGGGACGGGGAGCGGAAGCAGGGAGGAGTCCGGAACAGAAGCCCCGCCCACGGCCGGGCAGCCGCAGCCAATGAGAGGCGGCGGGAGCGCGGCAGCTCCTCCCCCTGGGCGCTGCCGAGGCCCAGCCAGGAGCTGCCCCTGCCGGCCGCGGCCGCCATTGTTGCTGCCCCGTGGGGAGCGGCAGCGGGGCCGGAGCGCGGGAGAAGTGCCGGAGGTGCTGGCGGGCGAGCGGCAGCTGCCGGCTGGTGAGCTGCGGCGGGGCGGGAGGGGCTGAGGGGGCCGGGGAGCGCTGAGGGCGGCGGCAGCGCAGCGGGGAAGGCTCTGGGCGGGCCCCGGGGCATGCTGAGAGCCGGGGAGCGTTGAGCTGCTGGGCCCCGGCGCTGCGCGGGGCGTGCGGAGCTCAGCCTTGAGGTTTTCCTTCCTTCGTCTTTGAGTCCCCAGGTTCTCACTGCCTGCTACGGAACATCTTGGGGCTGCCTCCAGCCCTCGCAGCAGCCTCTCTCGGGTTGCACTCAGATTGGTTTGGTCTCAGGTTGGCTTTGAGCTTTTTCCCTTAGGCTGTGAGCTGAAGGCAGCTCAGGAAGAAAGTTCTGACCGCAGGCTGGAGAGAGAGGACTTGGGGCCGCAGGAGGAAGTTTGAGGAGGGGTTTGGAGGAGCCCAGAGCGCTTGTGCAGGGCAGAGACATAAATAGGTCCCTGAGCCATAGCCGCCCCCAGCCGCTCCCCGGCCCCGCAGCCCCTCCCGCCCCGCCGCAGCTCAGCAGCCGGCAGCTGCCGCTCGCCCTCCAGCACCTCGCATCCAAAGGGAGTCTCTGGTTTCAGTTCTGATGCGCCAGAGGGTGAGGAGTCTGGGTTGGGTTGTTGGGTGTTTGGCAGCAGCAGCAAGGTAATTTCCTGTGCCTTTTGTCCAGGGTCTGGATCTAGCAATTGCTGTGACCCCACCTCTGCAGAGCTATTTCCTGGCTCCGTTTGCAGTGTCCCCGGGGTTGGGCTTGTTACCAGTGCTGATTGAGTCTGTTGCTGCCTAACAATCATTTTGATGCCTTGCTGGAGCTGCCCTCTTGCAGCAACATTGACTTCCCCTCTCCTCTTACTGTCTTTCCCTTGGGGCTGTTAGTTCTTGTTACCTGTGCCAGTGGATTTGGTTTTGTTCCTGTATGAAGTTTGGTTTCAGGCTAACAGCTCTGCCCCTGTGTGCTGGATTTTCATGCAGCCTGTGTTGTGTTGGCAGCAATTTGGTTTTCCACTGCTCCCCTGTTTCAGTGTCTCAGTCCCTGCTAATAGGTAACTCCAGCCATTGGTCCATGAACCTGATTCAAATAGCAGCTCAGGTCTGGGCGAGCTTGCTTCTGTTCCTTCACTCTTGACAGCAGTGATCCACAGCACTTCAGTTGGGGGCCAGATGTTGTGGGGCAGGGAGGTGATGTTGTTTGAAACCCCAATGCATTGCAGTTACATTCTCATGACTGTGGAGCACCAGCTGTCAAGTCCTCCCCGGCTTCTCTGGGTTTCTTCTTGTGCAGCATCAAATGTGCCTTTTGTAGTCTTTGGGAGCCAGCAGCTAAGGTTTCTCTCTCCATCCAGCTGCACCTCTTGATTATGGAAGATTTGCTCCCTGTCCTGTGTTCTTCTTCTCTAAAGCTGCTTTTTGTCATCCCAGCAGTCTCTCTCAGTGGCTTAGCTCTTTGTTTTGGTCTGTAAACCATTTTAGACTGTCCTGGTTTACTGATTGGGTATCCCCAGCAGCTGCATGAGGGCGACCTAAACGACCTCCTGATGTGTGTGCCATCACCCCATGTTCCTTCTGTCCACATTACAGAGACCTGAGCACAAACCTAACAGGCAGTTGTCCCCCAAGAAGTTGACTCTTCCCTTGAAAGTGCCACTGGTCTGTTTGGAGCCAGAAAGGATCTTCTGTGTGGTTCTGAGCCTGAATTCAAACCTCTCTCCCTTAATCCTGCAGCTACAAGTGGTCCAAGAGAGCAGAGGTCTTAGCTGCTTTGCTTTGTAACCTACCTGTGCGTCCATCAGGCCACTGCTGAATGGCTTCATTGATGCCACAGCTTTGACTGTGACTACCAAGGTGTCTTTGATAGGAGCTGTCTTAGTGTCTGGCAAGGTTTCAAGAGCAGTGTCCTCCACTGCAATAGGAGCAGCACTGTCTGTCCTGTAGCTCTTAGAGCTTCAGTTCAGCCTAGGGCAACCATTGTCAGTTTGCAAAAGGCATACACAAAGAATGAAAAACTACACCCCCATGGCCAACGCCACTCACATGGCCTGGGCTGTTGCGGCGGCTCCGATTGGCTGCGGCTGCCCGGCCGTGGACAGCAACAATGGCGGCCGCGGCCGGCAGTGGCAGCTCCTGGCTGTGCCTCGGCAGCGCCCAGGGGGAGGAGCTGCCGCGCTCCCGCCGCCTCTCATTGGCTGCGGCTGCCCGGCCGTGGGCGGGGCTTCTGTTCCAGACTGCTCCCTGCTTCCGCTCCCCGTCACTCGTGGCCGCAGCAGCCGGAGGGGCCGGGCCGGGGTCTCCCTCGCAGCGCTCTCTGCTCGCCAGCAGCCTGCCGGGGCCGGTGGCTCCCTATGCGCTGAGCTCTTCCTCCTCCTCCTTCTCTGCTTCCCCCTTGTTCCGGCGTCCAGGTGGGGTGAGGGAGTCTGTGGGGCTGAGTTGGGGGTCGTGGGGTGGGGATCAGGGAATGCTCTCTGTGGGGCTGCGAGGGGTCGGGAGGGTCGCTTGGGTTGGGGAGGGGTTTGTGGGGCAGGGGTCGGTGGGGCTGGGGCGGGAGGGAAGCCTCTGCGGGGATCTAGGATGAATTGGTGGGGGTTGGGGGGAGGGTGCGGGGGAGGAAGGCTGTGGGGTCCGGGGCAGCTCTGCAAGGTTGGCGTTTGGGGTCTGTGCGGTTGGGGGGGGTCGCTGTGATTGTGGGGACCTCTGTGCGGCTGTGGGGGTCTGCGGTGTTCGGGTTGGTCGGGGAGGCTGCTGTGTGCAGGAGAGGTGGTGGTGAGCGTGGGGTGTGGCTTGCAGCAGAGGCTGCTGTGGGGGTGTGTGGGGGAGCCCTGGGGGTTTGGAGGCTTTGTGCTGGCAGGTGCCGGGCGGCTGCTGTGCTGAAGGGCAGCGGCTGGGCTGAGGGCCAGGCGCGGGGGGGAGCTGTGGGCAGGCTGTGTGCTGGGTGCCGTGGGGGGTGTCAGGCGTGGGTGCTGTGCTGAGCCTGAGCTTGGGAGCGCCTGGGGCTGGTGTCAGCTGTGGGGCGGTTTGGCTGTGCTGGGGGTGGTGGCATCCAAGGCCTCTGTGCTCTGCAATCTCTTGAGGCACAAAGATTCCCTGGGGGGTTGCAGAGTGATTCTCAGTTTCTCTGCAGGCCTCCTGAGCACAGAAAGGCTCAGGGCAGGAGGAGCTTTTGCTGTGTGGCTGCAGGCTGAGAGCTGTGCAGAGCTTTTGTCAGTTGTGCTGGCAGGAAGCATGGTCAGAAGCAGACTGCTGTGCTGCAGCTGCTCTGCCTCTGGGGAAATGCTTTCTGGCTGAGCTGTTGAGTGTCTGCTTGTGGCTGAGGAAGTGCATTGACTTGGACTGAAAGGTTTGGCTTGGGCTGGGGGCAGCCTGTTGTTGATGGTTTTGGTGGTGAGAAGTCCTGCAGCTTCCTTGGAGATGCTTCAGCAGAAGCCAAAGCAATTCCCTTGCTGCTGTTTGCTGTGCAATGAGCTGGGAAGGGAAGGAAATGATTGCTGCAAGTGAGCAAAGCAATTGCAGTACTCTGCAAGTCTCAGCAGTGCTGTGTCCAGCAGGGCCAGGGCAGGGATTGTCCTCCTGTCCTGGGCCCTGGGGAGGCCACCCCTGGAATGCTGGGGTGAGTTTTGGGCCCCTGACTCCAAGAAGGACTTTGAGGGTCTGGAGCAGGTGCAGAGAGGGGTAATAAAGGTGTGGAAGGGTCTGGAGAGCAGGGCTGAGAGGAGCAGGTGAGGGAGCTGTGGGTGTTTAGTGTGGAGAAGAGGAGGCTGAGGGGAGACCTCTTGGCCTCTGGAGCTCCCTGCAAGGAGGCTGCAGTGAGGTGGTGGTTGGGCTCTTGTGCCTAGTCTCAGGTGGCAGAAGGAGAGGAAGTGTCCTGAAATTGTGGCAGGGGAGGCTTAGGTTGGAGAGGAGGAGGAATGAGTTTGGTGCCAGAGTGGTCAGGGCCTGGCAGAGGCTGCCCAGGGAGGCAGTGGAGTGGCCATGGCTGGAGGTGTTGCAGCAAGGTGTGACCATGGGGCCATGGTTTGGTGTCCCTGGTGGTGTTGGGGCTGGCAGTTGGCCTCAGTGCTGAGAGAGGTCTTTTGCAGGCCAGGCAATTGTGTGGCTGTGTGAGGAAGCTGCCCCAGAGCAAATGCCTCTTAGGTGCTGGAGGTGCTGGGAAGAATGGGAAATGGGAGAGTCCTGTGGAGAGGGGAAAGGTTTGGGTTTTGCCTCTGGGCTCATAGTCTTCCCTTGGAAGTGCCTGGGATTCTTGCAAGCAGTGCTGTCAGCTGGAGCCTTTTGGGGTTAGTTGGTGGTGTGCTGAGAGGGCCCAAGGGAGGTGAGGCTTGGGAAGAGAAGTGGTGAGCAGGAAGCTTGTTGGGTTGTGGGTGGCCAAGGGGTGTGGGTGTGGCTGAGAGGTGTGGAGTGCAGGAGAGCCTTCAAGGCCTTGTGGTGTTGCTGGAGCTGTGGGCTGAGGAAGTGGTGCTGCCAGGCAAGGGCTTGAAGGAGGTTGAAAGTCAAGTGGTGTGGATGGATCGGTGTGGGGAAGTGTTTGGCTTCTTGTGGGCAAGTGAAGCTTTCCTTGTGCAGGAGGAGAGTGAGAGCCTGGGCTTTGCAATCCCTGGGGCCCTGGAGCCCTTCTGGAGTGGTTTTCTTCTGCAGAGCTTTGCAGCCCAGCTGCAGGTCTGCTGTTGCTGGAAGCTGTTGGTGGTTGTTTTGTGCAGCCTTGGGTGTTGGATCAGTGTCTTGGCTGAGTTTGGTCCTTTCTCTTGTGGCCAAGTTGAGGTCCCTTTGGTTTGGCAGCTGAGCACAGGTTGAGGCTTTTGCTGCAGTGGTTTTTGTGCTGGCAGCATTGTGTGCTGCCAGCTGGAGTGCTGTGTGCAGCTGTGGTGCCCCCAAGAGGGGCAGGAGGTTGAGCTGTTGGAGGGGGTGTGTTGGAGGTAATGGGGGTGGTGGGAGGGCTGTGACAGCTCCCCTGTGGGGGTGGTCTGCGAGTCTTGTGTCTGTGGAGGGTGGAGAGGATAAGGCTGTGGGGAGAGGTTGGAGCAGCCTTGTGGTAGCTGCTGGGGGCTGCAGGAGAGCTGGGGAGGGACTTTTGTGAGGGGCTGGGAGTGATGGGCTGAGGGGGACTGGATTGAAGGTTGAGGAGGGCAGATTTGGAGTGGAGCTTAGGAGGCAATAGTTTGGAGTGGGGGTGGTGAGAGCCTGGAGCAGGTTGGCCAGGGAGGTGCTGGCTACCCCCTCCCTGGAGGTGCTGAGGGTGAGGTTGGATGAGGGCTTGAGCAGCCTGGTGTGGTGGAAGGTGTCTGTGGGCATGGCAGGGGGTTGGAGCTGTCTGCTCTTTGGGGTCCCTACCAGCCCAAAGCATTCTCTGAATGCCTGAATTTGGACACTTAGCAGAACTGCAATGAAGGGAACTTGAAATAAGCAAAGTTGTGAAACTGGCTCTGAGCCTGGGGGCCTGGGAGTGGGCTTGGGAAGTGGTTCTGATTTTATTTTCTGGCTCTTCAGCTTGGGATCTGGGTGTGAGCTTGGAAAGGGTTCTGACCTTAGTTGCTGGCTCTGGGCTTCGGGTGTGGTTCCTGACCTCAGGGCCTGTCTCGGAGGTCAGGGGTTGGTTCTTGAGCTTGGGAAGTGGTTCTGACCTTTCTGTCTGGCTCTTGAGCTTGTGGGGGCTGGCTCTGGAGCTTGGTTCTGACCTTTGTTGTTGGTACTGGAGCTTGGGGACTGGTTCCTGAGGTTGGAAAGTGGTTCTGACCTTACTTGCTGGCTTGGGAGCTGTTTCTTGAGCTTGCAGAGTCCCCTTTTGCAGAGGGACCTCGACAGACTGGACAGATGGGCAGATTCCAATGGGATGGCATTCAACAAGTCCAAGTGCCGAGTGCTGCACTTTGGTTACGGCAATCCCATGCAGAGCTACAGGCTGGGGTCGGAGTGGCTGAGAGCTGCCAAACAGAGAGAGACCTGGGTGTGCTGGTCGATAGCCACCTGAATATGAGCCAGCAGTGTGCCCAGGTGGCCAAGAGGGCCAATAGCATCCTGGCCTGCATTAGGAATAGTGTGGCCAGCAGGAGCAGGGAAGTCATTGTGCCCCTGTACTCTGCTTTGGTTAGGCCGCACCTTGAGTCCTGTGTCCAGTTCTGGGCCCCTCAGTTTAAGAAGGACATCGAAACACTTGAACGTGTCCAGAGAAGGGCAACAAGGCTGGGGAGAGGCCTTGAACACAAGCCCTATGAGGAGAGGCTGAGGGAGCTGGGAGTGTTTAGCCTGGAGAAGAGGAGGCTCAGGGGTGACCTCATTGCCCTTTACAACTACCTGAGGGGTGGTTGTGGCCGGGAAGGGGTTGGCCTCTTCTCCCAGGCAACCCACACCAGATCAAGGGGACACAGTCTCAAGCTGTGCCAGGGGAGGTTTAGACTCGAGGTGAGGAGGAAGTTCTTCACCGAGCGAGTCATTCATCATTGGAACGGCCTGCCCAGGGAGGTGGTTGAGTCACCGTCCCTGGAGGCGTTCAAGGGGAGATTGGACGTGGCACTTGGTGCCATGGTCTAGTCATGAGGTCTGTGTTGATAGGTTGGACTCGATGATCCTCGAGGTCCTTTCCAACCTAAGTGATACTGTGATACTGTGATTGGGGTCTGGGTGTGAGCTTAGGAAGTGGTTCTGATGTTAGTTGCTGGTTCTGGAGCTTGGGGGCTGGTTCTTGAAGTTGGGGCCTGGCTGTGAGCTTGGCAAGTGTTCTGACCTTAGTTGCTGGCTCTTGAGCTTGGGAAGTGGTGCTGATTTTACTTTCTGGCTCTTGAGCTTGGGGTCTGGTTGTGAGCTTGGAAAGGGGTTTTGACCTTAGTTGCTGGCTTTGGGCTTGGGGTGTGGTTCTTGACCTCAGGGCCTGTCTCTGAGGTCAGGGACTGGTTCTTGAGCTTGGGGGCTGGCTGTGAGCTTAGGGGCTGGCTCTGAGCTTGGAAAGTGGTTCTGACCTTACTGTCTGGCTATTGAGCTTGTGGGGGCTGGCTCTGGAGCTTGGCTCTGACCTTTGTTGCTGGTACTGGAACCTGGGAGCTGGTTCCTGAGGTTGGAAAGGGTTCTGACCTTAGTTGCTGGCTTGGGAGCTGTTTCTTGAGCTTGGGGTCTGGGTGTGAGCTTGGGAAGTGGTTCTGACCTTAGTTGCTGGCTCTGGGCTTGGGGTGTGGTTCTTGACCTCAGGGCCTGTCTCTGAGGTCAGGGGATGGTTCTTCAGCTTGGTAAGTGATTCTGACCTTAGTTGCTGGCTTGAGAGCTGAGTCTGCACTTTTGATCTAGGTTCTGGACCTTAGTGGCTGGCTTTTGAGCTTGGGGGCTGGCTCTTGAGCTTATAATGTGGTTCTGACCTTATTTGCTTATTATTGTGGTTATTATTGTGGTTCTGACCTTATTTGGAGACTTGATGAGGTACTTGGTGCCATGGGTTAGTTGTTTGGGTGGGTTGGATTGGTTGATGGGTTGGACGTGATGATCTTGAAGGTCTCTTCCAACCTGGTTTGGTTTGGTTTGCTGGCTTGTGAGCTTGGGGCCTGGGTGTGAGCTCTGGAGGTGGCTCTCAGCTTGGGAAGTGTTCTGACCTTAATTGCTGGTTCTTGAGCTCAGGGGCTGGCTCTGAGCATGGGAAGTGGTTCTGATCTTAGCTGCTAGTTCTTGAGCTTGGGGCCTGGATGTGAACTTAGGAGCTGGCTCTGAGCCTGGGGGCTGGTTTTGCATTTCTGATCTGGATTCTTGTGCTTGGGAGCTGTCTCTGACCTTAGTTGCTGGTTCTTGAGCTTGGGGGCTGGGTGTGAGCTTGGCCCCTGCCTTGAATTTAAAATGTGAGAGTTCAGCCAGTTGGAAGTTGAAGCTGAGCTGCTTTGCACTGCAGTGCTTCAGAGTTTGTGGTGCTCCAAAGGCAGATCTCAAAGAGCTGCTGCAAGAGTTGAGCTGAAGTGGCACAGTGCCCTGCAGAGGCAAAAGCTTTTCCCTGCCAGTCAGCCATTGGAATCCTCTCCCCAGGGCAGTGGTGGATTGCCCTGCAGGGCAGAGTTGGAAGGCTCAGCTTGGCAGGGGGCTGGGCCAGCTCCTTTCCAGTCCAATGTCAGCTGGCAAGGTTGGAGCAGCTGAGCCTTGGGGTCCCTTGCAGCCTGGCATTGTGTGGCAGCAGAGCTGTGCTGCTGGTTTTGAGGGCACTTGGAAAGCTTCTGGAGCATTTGTGCAGAGTGTGCAAGACATCCCTGAGCCTAGCAACTCCCTCAGCTCTCTTCAGAATGAACTCTGCAGAGCTGGAAGAGCTTTCCAGGAATTTGGCAGAGGTTTGGAGGAATTTGGAAGGGATTTTGGTTCTCCTCCTCCTTGTCCTCTTCCTTGTCCTTCTCTGCCTCATCTTTTTCCTGCTCTCCCTGGAGGCTACCCTTAGACTCCTAGAATCCTGGAGTGGTTTGGGTTGTCAGGGAGCTGCAAAGGTGCTGCAGTCGAAGCCCCTCTGCAGTCAGCAGGGACATCCTGCACTAGCTCAGGTTGCCCAGAGCCCTGTCCAGCCTCACCTTGAACATCTGCAGGGCTAGGACTGTCGTGGATATGCCCTCAGAAATGCACGGCAGATCCATCAATGAAAAATATAAGTTTATTTATATATATACAAACTCTGTAACGGGGTATTTACAATCGCCCTTCACAGGTATCAATATTCGGTTAGTGGAACTATCTTTACAGAATGTTATGTGTGGGCATTTAAACCAAAATGATTCACAGAACTTAGAATCTAAACTGAGTCAGAGAGTGGCGGGGGAGGGGTTGGTCAGTGACCGGCAACCCTCCTCCAGGAGCAATATAAACGCTATCCTAAACGAAGCTCTACAAAGGGCTTGGCTTACTCACAAGCTGAGAACTTCATGGAGTCTTTCCTCAGTAATGTTTATAATCCAGACAACGTGGCACGGATGTGCCGTAATAAGGAGGCAGGAAATGGCGCTGGCCACGTGGCCGCACCGCGTGGCTCTGCTGTTCTCTCCCAGGATACAAAATTCCTCGCTCAGAGGGGGGGGGCAGTGGCAGGTCAGCAGCGCTGGTTCACACGGGCTACCAGGTTTTCTCCTACGATGGATCACGCAGCGGTTGATCCCACGGAGTGCTGTCCACGGCACCGCACACAGCTGGGTGACGGTGGCAAAAGGACCATGAGGCCTCCCGAAGCACTGGCTGGCACGCACGCACACACAGGCTCCAACACCGAGGTGGGGGGGCTCATTTGCCAAACGACCCCTGTTTACCATTTGCCCCAGTGAATACTGGCCCAATAAGCATCCGTTGCCAACGCAAACATTAACCAATGAACTACCAGCTACCAAATATGGCCTGAGTATATGCTATACTCGGGGAAACAAACATATAGCCTGCCTCTAGTACTGCAGGGGTGAGACCACGCCCAGGTAGGCTGTTTACCTGGACTCAGTGGCGCCAGGATTCCCCCTGCTGCCTCCAGAAAGGAGGGGGGACAAAGGAGGGTTAACACATACAGAAATATATCCTACCCAAATGTTTGGGGCACAATCCTGATCATAAGCATCCTTCACTACAAGGACCTCAAGCCCCTCCCTGGGCAACCTGTTGCAGTGTTCCAGCAGCCTCCTGGTGCAGAACTTGTTCCTCACCTCCAATCTCAATGTGCTCTGCTCTAGTTTGCAAAGCCTGCAGGGACAGGACCAGAGGCAATGGCTTCAAAGATTCCCTCTGCAGCCTTCTTGTAGTTCCCTTGAGGTACCAGAAGGTCACTCCTAGGTCTCCACAGAGTCTTCTCCTCTCCAGGCTGATCACCCCCAGCTCCCTCAGCCTGTCCTGGTAGCAGAGCTGCTCCAAGCCCCTGATCATTTTTGTGTCCCTCCTCTGGGCCTTCTCCATCAGGTCCATGTCCTTCCTTTGCTGAGGGCTCCAGAGCTGGCTGCAGTGCTGCAGGTGAAATCTCAGCAGAGCCAAGTGCCAGGATGGCCTCTGTCCATCTGTGACCCTGCTGCTTTTGGTGCAGCCCAGGCTGCCCTTGGCCTTCTGGTCTGCAGGCTCCCCCTGTCTGTTCTTGTCCAGCTTCTTGTCCAGCAGCACCCCCCAGTGCTTTTCTGCAGGGCTGCTTCCTATCCCCTCCTCCCCCAGGCTGTCCTGATTGTGAGGATTGTGCCAGGCCAGGGGCAGGACCCTGCCCTTGCTCTTGTTGAAGCTCAGGAGGTTGCCCTGGGCCCCCTCTGCAGCTTGTCCCCTTGAGCTCCTCCACCTTGTTCTGCAGGGTATTGCCTTAGGTTTCAGAAGGCAGAGAGGCTATTTTTGAGCCTTGTGAAAGGAGTGGATGCCAAGCTGTGGCCAGAGGGTTGGATAGAATTGGGCAGTTTCCATGGCTGTGCTGTTCAGAGCTGCATCCTACAGTGCAAAGCATCAAATCCACAACAATCCATAGTGCGCCTGGGCCACGGGAGCCAAGCAACCTCCCTAGGCCAAAGCTTCCTCCAGAGCTCCACCAAAGCAGCCCAGAACCCCAGGCCCCAAATGCCTTCCCCCTCCCCCATGCCTCTCTGCCCCCCAAGACCTGCAGTTACAGATTCTGGTAGGCAGCTCCCAGGTGAGCCAGGCTGCTGCAGGCCGCAGTTGGCAGCACTGCCAAGGCCTCAAAGCTCCTCTGCAGAGAGAGATCCCAGAAGCTGTTCCTGGGAGCAGAGAGGAAGGGCAAAGGAGGTTGGAGATCCTGTGCTGTTCCTTTGTAAAGAGGGGGTGCAGGCCTTGTGAGAATGAACTAAGCTAGATGACACTTTGTGGTGTAGCTGTGGACTCTGCTGTCCCTTCTGGAGGTCTCTACTCTCTGGTGTAAGACATCCCAGTGCCTTCCACCCAGCACAGGAATTCTCCTCCGTGCTCTCATCCACGGTTTTCTGTTGGGCCCTACGGCTTCCTTAGCCACAGCATTTCCCACTCCACCCTTCCAGTGGCAGTGGCAGTGGGGGTGGGGGACACAGGGCCATGGGACAGCCAAGGCAGTAGGGACATGGATGGGCTAGGAATGAGGGAAGGGCCTGGGAGTGGCCAGGCAGGAATTAGGCCTTGTGCCCCCAAGAAGGAGAGAGGATCCAAAGCCCAGGTGGCTAATATGTGTGCAGGGAATGGCAGAATGTGGCAGCATTTGAGGAGGTGAAAGGAGTGAATTGTGCTGCAGCTCTGCCTGTGTCAGCTGGGAGATGAACAGCAGCCCATGGGCGCTGTGCCCTCACATCCAACCTCATTTTCTCTTGGGGATGTGGAGTGGCAGTTCCAGGAGAACTGCAAAGAGCAAGCTGAGAGAAATGGTCAGGGAGAGAAGGAAGCCAAACCCTTTTCACTGAGTTTCTTTGGGCTGCAGGTGTGTGAAGGGTGCTGGAGGTGTGAGTTTTGGGCAGGAGCCAGAGACTCCTCCAGCATCCCAGTGAGGGCTGAAGAGGTTTAGCAAGAAGATGCCCAAGTCCCTTCCCCCTTTGCTACATCTGCAGAGATCATGAATCTCCCTTTGTGTGTGTCCTGAGGGCTGCTGTGATCTTTTCTTGGGGAGTGGGCAGCAGAGAGGTGTGTGCAGGGCAGAGCTGAGGACATAGTGGGTGTGGTGGGGGCAGGGCCAGGGAGGAGAGCTGGGACCAGAGCTCTCCCTGCTGGCAAAGGCAGGTGCAGGCAGCAGAGGCCTGGGCAGACAGTGGGAGGAAGCTTTAGGCAAGGCCTGAGAGAGGCTGTGTGGAGGCAGCTGTGTTGTGGTGCTGGCCTGCAGCTGTGTGCTGGGGGCTGTGTGCTGGGCAAGGAGCTGAGTCTGTACTTGCTGAGGCCTCCCATCTTGAGCAGCCCTGGCTGTGTGCTGTGGCTGTGCTGCTGGGCTTGGGAGCTGCCCCCAGCAAGGCTGAGCTGTGCTGCCTGGTCCTGGGCAGTGCTGAGCCATCCCTTCCAGGCTCCCCTCTGAGCCCTTTGCTTCTCTGTGGCAGTGGTTGTGTCCCTCTCTCTCCATCATCCCTGCCCCTGTGTGCTGTGGAAGAGCAGAGTTTGCAGAACTGCCCCTTGGAGCAGCCCAACAGGTAAGAAATCCAGAGTGGGGCAACAGCAGGACCCCAGCCCCCAGAAATCCAGAGTCCCAGGGCACCTTCCTGCCTCTTCCACCTCCTCCTGCCCGCCACATTACATCCCTCTAGGGGCTCTGAGACTCATCAGGTGTTGGTGTTTGGGAACTGCCCAGGCTTGTTGGGGACCATTTGTATGGCAGGAGGTGATGTTTGGGGTTGGGACATGGAGGGTGGTGGGAGAAGGTTGATGGTGGTTTGGTCTTTCATTGTTCAGTCCCTCTGCAGAGCCTTTCTATCCTCTAACTGACCAACATCTGCTCCTAACTTGGTGTCATCTGCAAACTTGCTCATGACTGACTCGAACCCCTCATCCAGATCATCAATGAAGATGTGAAGAGGTGGTTTGGTCTTCCTTGTTCAGTGCTGCTGCCTCCATTGTCTGAGCCAGTGGAGATCAAAGGACAGGGCCTGGGCCAGGAACCACCCTGTCAATGCCTCCAGGCTTGAGGAGAGTGGGACAAGACCACTTGTAAATCCCAGGGTACCTCAGGGCACTGATCACAGGAACCTGGGGTCTCAGCACAGGTATTAGAGGTCTCTGCCCACACTGTGGCAGAAACTGAAGGTTTGAGGTCCCCTCTGCATTCTCTCCTCCAGCTGGGTGTTGGGAGTCAGGGAGTGTCATGACCCAGGCAGGATCTGAGGGTTTGAGGTCCTGGGCTCAGGTGCTTCCATCTTCCTTATTGCTCAACTGTGACCCCTTCCTGCCACAGTATGGCCTCACAGAAGGACCCAGACAAGAGCTGGGAGGAGAAGCAGCACCCAGAGATCAAGTTGGAGAAACCAATGTGCAGTGCCAAGGGAGAGGAGAATGAGAAGGAAAAAGAGGAGATGGAGGATGATGCTGAGAATGACAACTATGAAGAGGAGGATAATGATGGTGATGAGGGTGACCAGGATGAGGAGGAATGTATGGAGGAGGATGAAGCCAGAGCAGGTCCCTCAGTGTCACCCAAAGAGCTGAATCAGTGCCCTGAGTGTGGGCAGAGCTTCCCAGGTGGCTCAGAGCTAGTGAAGCACCACTGCCCACTACCTGGCTCCCGGCCCTTCATTTGTGGTGACTGTGGCAAGAGGTTCTGCTGGAACTCTGAGCTCATCCAGCACCGCCGCACCCACACTGGAGAGACACCGTTCACCTGTGCTGACTGCGGACAGAGCTTCACCCAGCGCGGTAATCTCATCCAGCACCGCCGCACCCACACTGGAGAGAAGCCCTTCCTTTGTGACAGCTGTGGGAAGCGGTTCAGGCATATCTTTACTCTTAAGCAACACCACCTCAGCCACACCAGAGAGAAGGCCTTCAGCTGCAGGGACTGCGGCAAGAGCTTCAAACACAGCTCCACTCTCACCATCCATTGCCGCATCCACACTGGAGAGCATCTGTTCCCCTGTGCTGAGTGCAGCAAGAGCTTTACCACGAGTACTGCATTAATCCAGCACCAACTTATCCACAGCGGTGAGAAGCCGTACAGCTGTGCCGACTGCGGCAAGAGGTTCACCAAGAAGGGAGATCTCACAGAGCACCGTGGTGTGCACACTGGCGAGAAGTCTTTCAGCTGTGCTGAGTGTGGCCAGACCTTCAGACATAGGAGCACTCTTATTGAGCACCACCGCACCCACACCGGCGAGAAGCCTTTCACCTGTGCTGACTGTGGCAAGAGCTTCAGCCACAGGCACAATTTCATTGCTCATCGCCGCACCCACACTGGTGAGAAGCCCTACACTTGTGCTGATTGTGGCGAGAGTTTCAGCCGGCGGGGCACCCTCATTACTCACCGCCGCACCCACAGTGGTGAGAAGCCTTTCACTTGTGCTGATTGCGGTAAGCGCTTCACCCAGAAGGGCTCTCTCAACAAGCACCGCTACATCCACACCAGAGGGCAGCCTGCGCTGGAGGGGAGGCATAAATCCACCTAGAATCTGTTGGGTAATCATGATCCTTCTGAGAGGGCCTTTCCAGCACCAAAATCATCCCTTTTTCCTTTGCATTTCTCAGAGACTGGGGATACCAGCATCAACAAACACCTCCTGCCCTTCTGAACACCAATTATTGCTAATGAGAACAATTACAGTGTTGAGTCGGCACAGCTGGAGGTCCCAGTGGAGCTGGGCAGGGCTTTGCCACGGTCTGTCTGGTTCTTCCCTTATGCTTTGTGTCTCCCTGGGGTAAGAAATCCTCTGTCCATTGACCAATTGTCTCAATAAAACCCAAAAGTTACCCAAATCCTGTCTGTTTGCTTTTATTTCAGATATCCCTGCCACAATGCCCAAATTTTGGGGGAATTTGCTCCCAAGGGATGGGGTGGAGCTGTGTGCCCAGTTCAGGGAGGGGAAAATGAGTTTCTCAGAGGAGTCTTGAAGGGCATCTCAGAGGCATTCTTCAGGGACTTTCAGGTGATCTTAGGTGTTTGGGATTTGGATGGTCCTGGGACTGACTTTTGGGATCTTTGGAGGGTGTAGGAGGAAGCTGATGGAGATCTTTGGAAGAACTCAGAAAGCTTCTGTTGGCTTTCCACTCTGGGGCTGGAACAAGTTGAAGAGCTGAGAAGAGGTTAATCTGCTTCTTCCCCCCAAAACAGAAGTGAGGGAAAAATAACACACACCCCCAAATCAAAAAACCCTCTGGGTTGAGATAAGGACTTGAGACAACATCAACAGAGCTGAATCCAGATGAGATCACATAGTGCACACTGACCTGAGGCTGTTTGCAGAAAGAAGCACAGCAGTCAGCAGCAGCAGCCAGGAGTCAAACCCCTACAGCCTTCCCTCTCAGCAAAGAGCCAGCACCTGAGAGCCAGAACCCAACAGCAGCAACCAGAACAGGAAGCCTCTCATGTTGCAATCTGAACTTCAAGCCCTGTAGTACTTTGCTCCAGCCAGCACTGTCCCTGTGAAGGTGGCATGAGGCAGGATGGTGTGGAGTCATGGCAGCAAATTTTCAGCTTAACCTTTGATACTCCCAAGCCCTCATTCTGTGCCATCTGCACCATGCCCAGCAGCAATCAGCAGCACACCTCAGGCACTGTCCATTCTCACTCCACAGGAGGTCACTTTGCAGTACCCAGAGGGCTGCTCACTGCAGGTGCTCTGCAGCTCCACTCTGTTCCAGCACAGTCTGGATCAGTCCATGCCCAGTCCAAATGCTGCAAATGCTGGGGCTGTGTTTCCACCTCTGGAGCAATCTGAGTCCAGTGACTCCTTCCATACCTCCAAGTGAAAGCGAACTGTGGCTTGCATCCCAGTACTCAGCTTCCAACACATCCAGGTGTGGGGATCCTCCTGTCACACCAGAAACACAGATGGGTTCCACCCCTCGTGGTTCGGTGGTGTCAGAGCACTCTGGGCACCTGTATCTACTAAAGCTTTATCCTCTCATGGCTTCAACTTGCCAGGCCATTGGTTCTGTGCGGTCCAACAAATCAATTTGTCTCTCCCCTCCATCTGTTTGGAGGCCGAGGCCCTCTAAGTGCCAGGTGCTGCTCATTGGCCACAACAACCCCATGCAGTGCTACAGGCTGTGGTCAGAGTGGCTGGAGAGCAGCCAGGCAGAAAGCATCCTTGGTGGTACTGGTTGATAGTAGGCTGAACATGAGCCAGCAGTGCACCCAGGCAGCCAAGAAGGCCAATGGCATCCTGGCCTTTATCAGGAATAGTGTGGCCAGCAGGAGCAGGGAGGTCATTCTGCCCATGTTCACTGCACTGGTTAGGCCACACCTTGAGTACTGTGTCCAGTCCTGGGCCCCTCAGTTTAGGAAGAATGTTGACTTGCTGGAAGGTGTCCAGAGAAGGGCAACAAAGCTGGGGAGGGGTTTGGAGTACAGGTCCTATGAGGAGAGGCTGGGAGTTCTGATTTTGCTTAGCCTGGAGAAGAGGAGACTCAGGGGAGACCTTATTGCTCTCTACAACTACCTGAAGGGAGGTTGTAAACAGGAGGAGGTTGGTCTCTTCTCTCAGGTAACCAGCACCAGAACAAGAGGACACAGTCTCAAGCTGCACCAGGGGAGCCTTAGACTGGATATTAGGAAGAAGTTCTTCATGGAGAGAGTGATTACCCATTGGAATGTGCTGCCTGGGGAGGTGGTGGAGTTGCCATCATTGGGGGTGTTTAGGAGGAGACTTGATAGGTTGCTTGGTGCCATGGCTTAGTTGATTAGATGGTGTTGGATGATGGGTTGGATGTGATGATTTTGAAGGTCTCTTCCAACCTGGTTTATTCTATTCTATTCTAAGTGGACAGAACAAAGGGGATGGTTTCTGAGAAAAAAGAAGTGCAGGGAATAAAAGGGTTGGTGCCTGAGCAAAAAGAAGGGCAGAGGAAAAAAGAGTTGGTGCCTGAGAATAAAGAAGCGCAGGAAGCACTAGGAAAAAAATCTTTGGTGCCCAAGAATAAAGCCCAGAGAATAAAAGTGGTGGTGCCTGAGATAAAAGAAGTCCAGAGGAAAAAAGGGATGGTGCCCGAGAGAAAAGGGGAGCAAAGAAGAAAACGTTCTGTGGCAGAGAAGAAAGGAGTGCACAGAATAACAGAGTTGGTGCCTGAGAAAAAGTAAGCACAGGGAATAATTGGGTTGGTGCCCCAAAAAAAAAAGAAGTGCAGGGAAAAATAGGGTTGGTGTCTGAAAATAAAGAAGAGCAGAAGAAAAATGTCTTGGTGCCCAAGAGATAGAAAGTGAAGAGAAAAAAAGGTTGATGCCTGAGAAAAAAGAAATGAAGAAAATAAATGTTCAGTGCCCGAGAAGAAAGAAGCACAGAGAATAAAAGTGTTGGTGACTGAGAAAAGAGAAGTGCAGGGAATAAAAGTGTGAGTGCCTGAGGAAAAAGGACAGAGAATAAAATAATTGGTGCCCAAGAAGTAAGAAGTGCAGATAAAAAAAGGGATGGTGCATAAGAAAAAAGAAGTACAGAGAAAAATGTGTTGGTGCCGAAAGAAAACAAGAGCAGAGAATAAAATTGCTTGTGCCCAAGAAATAAGAAGCACAGAGCAAAAAAAGGTCTGTGCACAAAAATAAGACTCTCAGAGATAAAAAGGGTTGGTGCCCGAGAAAAAGCAGCACAGGGAAAAAGGGTTAGTGCCCAATAACAAAGAAGCATAGAGGAAAAAAGGGTTGGTGTCCAAGAAAAAAGAAGTGCAGAGAATTATAGGGTCAGTGCCCAAGAAAAGAGAAGTGCAGGGAAAAAAAGGCTTGGTGTCCAAGAAAAAAGAAGTGCAGAGAAAAAAAAGCATTGCTGCATGAGAAAAAAAGAAGTACAGAGGAAAAAAATGATTGGTGCCCGAGGAAAAAGGAGCAGAGAATAAAATAGTTTGTGCCTGACAAATAAGAAGCTCAGAGAAAAAAAGAGTTGGTGGCCGAGAAAAAAGAAGCACAGGGAAAAATAGGGTTGGTGCCCAAGGAAAAAGAAGTGCAGAGAAAAATGTGATGGTACCTGAAAGAAACCAAGGGCAGAGAACAATATTGTTGGTGCCCAAGAAATAAGAAGTGTAAGGAATAAAAGTGTTGGTGCCCAAGGAAAAAGAAGTGTGGAGAAAAAATATGTTTGTGCCCAAGAGATAAAAAGTGAAGAGAAACAAAGGGTTGGTGCCCAAGTGAGAAGTGCAGAGGAAAACAGGGTTGGTGCCCGAGGAAACAGAAGTACAGAGGAAGAAACTGTTGGTGCCCGAGGGAAAAGAAGGGCAGAAGACAAAAGGTTTGGTGCCCAAGAAAAAAGAAGGGCAGAGAAAAAAGTGTTGCTGCCTGAGAAGAAAGAAGTACAGAGAAAAAAATGGTTGGTGCACAAAGGAAAAAGAAGCTCAGAGAAAAAAAGTGTTGGTGCCCAAGAGAAAAGAGGAGCAGAGTAGAAAAGGGTCTGTGCCCAAGAAAAAAGAAGTGCAGAGAAGAAAAAGGTTGGCACCTGAGAGAAAAGAAGTGCTGAGGAAATAAGTGTTGGTGCTGGAGTCAAAAAGGTGTAGGGGAAAAAGGGTTGGTGTCCTAGAGAAAAGAAGCATAAAAGAAGCATAGAGATAAAAATGATTGGTGGCCAAGAAAAAAGAAGCACAGAGGAGAAAAGGCTGGTGCCCAAGGGAAAAGAAGTGCAGAGGGAAAAAAGGTTGGTGCTGGAGCAAAAAGAAGATCAGAGGAACAAAGGGTTGGTGCCTGAGAACAAAGCAGCACAGAAAATAAAGGTTGGTACCCAGAAGAAAAGAATCACAGAGTAAAACCAGGGTGGTTCCCTAAAAAAACCAAGATCAGAGAAACAAAGTGTTGGTGCCTGAGGAAAAAGAAGGCCAGAGGAAAGAAGGGTTGGTGCCCAAGAAAAAGAAGCGTAGAGAAAAAAGTGTTGGTGCCTGAGAAAAAAGAAGTGCAGGGAATAAAAGGGGAGGTGCCCAGAAAAAAGAAAGACAGAGGGAAAAAGGGTTGGTGGCTGAGCAAAAAGATACAGAAAGAATAGAAACAATGGGTGCCTGAGAAACAAGAAGTGCAGGGAATAAAGGGGTTGGTGCCAGAGGAAAAGGAAGCACAGAGGAAAAAGAGTTGCTGCCTGAGAAAAAAAAATAGTAGAGGAAAACATGTTTGGTGTGTGAGAAAAAAGAAGCACAGAGAACAAAACGGTTGGTGCCCAAGAGAATAGAAGCACAGAGAATAAAAGGGTTGGTGAACGAGAAAAAGAGAACGCAGAGAATAAAAGGGTTGGTGCCTGAAAGAAAAGAAGAGCAGAGGGAAAAATGGTTGGTGCCAAAGAAAAAAGAAGTACACAGAAAAATGTGTTGGTGCTTGAAAGATAGCAAGAGCAGAGAGCAAAATGGTTGGTGCTCGAGGAAAAAGAAGCACAGAGGAAAAAATGGTTGGTGTCTGAGAATAAAGCAGCACAGAGAAAAATATGTTGGTGCTGAAAGAAAACGAGAGCAGAGAATAAAAGGGTTGGTGCCTGAGGAAAAAGACTTGCAGGAAAAAGAGATGGTTGATGCCCGAGAGTAACAAACACATAGGAAAAATGGATTGGTGCCCAAGAAAAAAGAAGTGCAGAGGGAAAAAAGGGTTGGTTGTGGGAAGAGGATTGTTTTTGGGTAGCTTGAGAAGACTATAGGGAAGATTTGCCTTTGCTCGAAGTAGAGAGAGCTATGTTTTGTCTTTGAGAGAAGCTGGGCAGCATTTGGTGGGATGTGTTAAAATATTGCTTTGTTGTTTTGACCTATTGTCTGCCTTAATGACAGGCATGCCAGTAGAGAATGACCAGTTGAGGTGTGACACCTGTGCCTTCTGATAGACCAGAGAACCTTGCTGTGGAACATCATAAACGTCTTCGCCTGCTTAAATCCTATCCTGAAAGCTTTGCTCTGGGTGATTAAAACAGCTGTACTATTACACATGGTGACCCCAACTGTACACCTGGAGCACCTATTCATTACAACTCCCACTTGCACCATCAAGAAGAAATTTCACTTTTAGGGACTGTGGAAATGCTCATGCTCGTCATTAATAGTAGCTATTAGCTTAGTCTCTGTGAGATTAATCTATTTGCTTTTATGCCAGTGACAATCCCTGATACGCCAGAGATGATAGGCTTGATATATGCCTAAGATAAGGCAAGATACGTCAGATAACAAAGAATGTAAGGCATGGTACACCAGATAATGATATATGCCTATGACAAGGCGAGATATGCCTCTAGGTTGGTGCCCTAGTAAAGAAGCAGCTCTGCAGGACAGAGGTGAGCTACCAGAGAAACTGGGGGTTGGTGCCTCCTTTTGATGAGAATGTAATGGGTAATCAAATAACAAAAGAAGAGAACTTGATACTGGGAGCCATTACTCATATCTTGAAAAAAAGAGCACCAACATAAGATGAAAAGACACAGGAGCAGGGAGAGAAGGCTTTGTTCAGGGCAGCAACAAAAGTAAACAAAATTGCTATGTCTTCCTTTGCAACATGGAGACTAATTAAAAATTCCTTAGACCAACTAGCAGACCATTGTAAAGCCCCCACAATAGTAATCAATGCCATTCCACCAGGACAAAACTCTTCTTTGACATCTACATCCTCCCCCTCCACCACCATGGCCGCTAAACCCACCTGCACCCCTGGAGCTGCAGACACTAGCACCTAACAGCAACAGCAGCCCACTATCCCCCCTGCTGCTAGAACCCCCCGCTGCTGCTGAGTCTAAAGTTCTCCAATTTTTGATTGTGTTTTGATTGTGGACAGAAGGGATGTTCTAAGTTAAAAGTTAAAATATCAGAATTGAGTTTTGGGACTGAGTGCAGCAGTGAGAAGGCACTGACTTTTCATCTACCTATCTTGAGTCTCAGAAACGGCCACAGAAAGAGAATGAAAGGTGCCTCAGCAGGGGACAAAACAACAATTAAGCTCAAATAGCTGCTATCACCATCCACTGAAGTCTCCCTGCCTTCTAGGAAAGCTTCACTTTGACTGGAAGCTGTAAAAAAAAGGCAGTTGCTGTGAATTTGGTGGTGATGCCCCCTTTCCCCCCCATCTCCCCCCCCTTCTATGGCTGCAATGGCTTTGTTGAGCTGTCCAGCTGCCCCCCCCCCCCCCCCCCCCCTTCTTTCCCTTGCCTTCTTTCCCTAGCGTGGAGAAGAGGAGGCTCAGGGGTGACCTCATTGCCCTCTACAACTACCTGAAGGGTGGTTGTAGCCAGGAAGGGGTTGGCCTCTTCTCCCAGGCAACCAGCACCAGAACAAGAGGACACAGTCTCAAGCTGTGCCAGGGGAGGTTTAGACTCGAGGTGAGGAGGAAGTTCTTCACCGAGCGAGTCATTCATCATTGGAACGGGTTGCCCAGGGAGGTGGTTGAGTCATTGACCCTGGAGGCGTTTAAGGGGAGATTGGACGTGGCACTTGGTGCCATGGTCTAGTCATGGGGTCTGTGTTGATAGGTTGGACTCGATGATCCTCGAGGTCTTTTCCAACCTAAGTGATACTGTGATACTAGTTCAGAGCTTAGCTTTCTGACATCAATAAAGTAAATCTGGAGCTTGGGAGAGCAAATGGAGATAGAGCAGCAGATGGCAGCTCTAGACACAGAGAGAAATAAGGCTGAGTCTGGAAAGCAGGCTGGGTTCTCACACCCCTGGGCCTCACTAGCAAGAGAAGGACAGTTCTGTGGGATTGGCAGAGGACCAACAGGAGCAATACATGACGGAGAACATGGAGACTGCAATGTTGCTAAAAGGACAGGAGATGGCAGCAAAGACCAAGACATGGAAGGACTTTATTTATCAAATAAGTTTTTATCCTTCTAATGCCTGCGTGTTACTGAGTCCTAGATGAGGACCATGGTTAATCTTTTCAGCACAGGTACATTTTGGAGTGATCATTCCATGTCCATGCAGGTTAGTGAAGAATACTGCTGAATGGCTATGGGAGGCACTGAGTTTGATTTCCTCACTTCACATTCAAGATCCTCCCAGGACCCCTCAAGGACAGCTCCCTGCAGTGAGCACATGGCTTTATCCCTGGCCCTGGGGAAGAAATGCCCCCAAAAGTGGCCTTTTGGGCAAGAAATGTCAAAGAAAAACCAACCAAAGACAATACTTTATTAGGGTTGGGGTTTCCATTCTACTTAGGCATTAGCCTTGGGTTGAGGTTTTTCTTTTACCTCTAGGAAACCCAAAGTGTTGAGGAACAAACAGCCAAACCCCAGCCCAGCTGCAGTGGTGGTAGTGGCTGTGCTGACTCAGCATTGTCATTACTCCCCTCAGCACTGGCTGGTGCTGAGAAGGGCAGGGGCACATTTGCTTCTGAGGAAAGAAGGTGTAAAAGGCCTGCTGAAGAAGGCCCCCCCGGGGGGTCACGTTTGACCTGGCAGTGCCGGGGTCGGTGTATTGCTGTGTCCCCTGGGGCATGCTGGTCACCTGCATGGGGGTGAATATGCCAGGTGAGGAAGGAGCTGCAGATGAAGCCCTTGCTGCAGCCTGTGCAGGTAAAGGGCTGTCACATTTGTGGGTGCAGTGGTGCTGACCAAGGACAGCCATCTGGGTGGCGCTCTTGCCTCAGGCAGCTCAGAGGTGCAGCTGCTTCTGGCTGTGGACGCAGCAGTGCCGGATGAGGTTGGAGCTGAGGTTGAAGCTCTTGCTGTAGTCACCAGAGACAGAGAGCTGGGCACTGGGCTGGGGACAGTGGGGCTTTACCAGCACCAAGCTGGGTGGGAAGCTTTGCCCACCCTCAGGGCACTGATGTGGCTGCTTGGGTAGCACAGAGGTGCTGATATGGGTTTGCCCTCTTCCTCCTCCTCCTCTTCCTCCTCCTTCTGTTCATTCTTCTTCTATTCCATATCCTAATCCTCTTCCCATTCATCACTTTTGTCTTCTTCCTCCTCCTCCTAATCCTCATATACTTCATCCTTCCTGTCCTCATCCATGTCTTCATCAACCACTTCTACTATTCCTCAAGGATGAGCTTTGACTCCTCCAAATTATTCTTCAGGTGATTCTTCTCCTCCAAGATCATGTCCAGGTCCTTCTGGGAGGCCATGCTGCTGAGAGGAATGGTGCCCCCTGTGCTCTTGGGCAAATCCTTGGGGACCAAGTGACTGAGAAGTAAGGACACTGTGTGTGACTTCTTGCAATGGAGGGATCAGAGCCCTAACTCCTGTGCTGAGTCCCCTGGTTGCAGTGCTGATGGGAATGACACCCCCAGGACATAGCCACCCTAACCATCCCCCTCTGCCTAGGCAACTGATACCTGACCACCTGGGGCTCAGGGAGATGAACTTCTAAATTCCCATCACAACCAATGACCCTCAAAGCTCCACAAGTGGTGAAGTGTGGTTTGGGAGGAGAGACTGGAGAGAGCTGGGAGGTGCTCAGGGGTCAGCAGGACTCTGGGACTTTGCTGCTGTTCCAAAGCTGGGCTCTTTACCTTCTGGCCTGTTTCAAGGAGCAGGTCTGCAAACTTTGCTCCTCCCCAGCACAAAGGAGCAGGGCTGATGGAGAGAAGAGAAGGATATGACCCCAGGCAGAGAGAAGGTAAGGCTTCAGAGGAGAGGATTGACCTGCAAGGAATGGCTCAGCCCTGAGCAGGGCTCTCCCAGCCTTGCTCTTCTCTCCCTATGGCTTGAGGGTTTGTCACCTCCTGCCAGCTCAGTGCATCTGTGCTTTGGGGTTGGAACTAGATGATCCTTGTGGTCCCTTCACTATGATACTATGAACTCTGGAGGTCAAAAAAACTTCAGGGTCTGTGCAAGTGGCAAAAGATCCCAGGGTGATTCAGCATCCAAGGTTCTCCAGATCAGAGAAACACCTGATGAAAGTCAATGATCTCCACCTCTAAAAACAGTGACTCTAAAGCCAGAACCTTGGAGCTCACCTGGATCACAGCAGCTGTGTCCAGCATCTCCCCCAGTCAGACATCTCTCAGGCACAACCTGCACCAAGGGCCAGCACCAAGTCAGACTTCTCCAGGCTCAGTTCTCATCCTCTGAGAATGTTGAAGCTTTGTGAGTGTTTTCCCTGAGCTCCAGGAGAAGGAAACTGAACTCCAGGGCATCCTCTCTGCCAGACACCTCTCCACCTCTCTGTGTCTTTGGACAGACACCTTTGCTGACACCATCTTGGGGGGCTCTATGTTCCACTGGAGGCAGCCAGCTCTGTCCCTGTGTCTGTGTGTTTGGTGCTGCTCTCCAGGCACAGCCATAGAAAGAGATTTGAATTCAGGATTTATTCATGAGGAAGGGCTGCTAGGATCCAACCTTTTCATCTGCTTCTCACTCTCAAGAACTCTTGACTGGCTGAGAAATCACAGCCATGGCAGAACTTGTTGGCTTTGCCTCATCCATGTGGACAGGCAAGCTGCTGAGAGACAGCTTGTGCTGAGCAGATGGTTCCAGAGGCCTTGGATTGCTCAGGCAACTTTCTCAGCCTTGGCTTTGCTTAGCTTCCAAAGAGCAACAATTCTCCTGTGGCTGTGTGCAGGCAGTTCTCTAATGAAAGCAGGGGGCAGCTGTGCCATGGAGCTGTGAGCTCCAGCTGCAGAGAGCAGTGGAGAAGTCTGATGCAAGGAGCAGGGATGTAAGGCCCAGGTGGGCAGGGACAGCAATGGGGAGGTTGGGGAGGGTGAGGTGCAAAGTTGTCCACTCAGTGTCAGCCCTCAAAGGACAGCTTCTCCTCCCAGTCCAGACCTCCTGAGCAGACACCTTGCATCATTCTGGCTTGGTGGATGCTGCTGTCACCTCTGCCCTCATCTGAGAAAGAATCAAATAGTTTGCCATCAAAATCTGAGCTTTGTGAGGTGCACTTTGAACTCTTGAAGTAAACAATGAAGACACAAAGAGCTCCTCAGGGCACTTGGGAATCATTCCATGAACCTCAGGTACTGAGAGAAGAGTGAAGAAACTGGGCAAGAAGGAAGAAGCAAAACACAAAGTACCTTGAAGCATTGATTGGCCCCACTGAGGCTTGTTACTGCCAAAGCCTCCCCAGGGACTCGTTAGAGCAGCTCAGGAGAGGCTGTGATTGCAGCAGGCAAAGGCAAAATGCAGGAGAGCAAACTCTGGCTCTGGTTTGTGGAGCACAAAGGCCAAGGCCTGAGCACAGCCCCTGGGCAGGCAGATCCTGTCCCTCATGTGTGGGTCAAGGCTCTTCAGGTGCAGTGGGGGTGGGGGGTGGGTTTCATAGCAGCATAGCATGGCCTAGGTTGGAAGGGACCTCAGAGCTCCTCTGCTCCAACCTCTGCTCAAGGCCTCACCCAGCCTGGCCTTCAACACCCTTAGGAGAGGGCATCCTACCTGGGCAGCCTATTCCAGAGTCCCACAACCTTCATAAGAAGAACTTCTTCCTAAGACCCAGTCTAAACCTCCTTTTCCTCACCTTCAAACCTTTCCCTCCTGTCCTGTCACCAGACACCCTCATGAAAAGTTCCTCTCCAGCCTTCCTGTAGGATCCCTGTAGGGTTTGTGATGCTGGGTGGAGGACAAGAGCCTGACAGTCCCCAGCCTTCCTGGGGCTGTGGAAAGAGGCAGTGAGGCCCTCCCAGTGCCCTAGGACAATATCTTCTCACAGGCCTCAGGGGCAGAGAATTGCCAGAGTCAAGAGGGCACAGCCTTGGCTTCTCGTCGTCACTCCCACCACTGCCATTGCCCTTTGCCAGCTCTCCCACAGCTTTGTCCTGCACTGTCTCACAGCTGCTTCTCCTGCCCTGCAGGCTGCAGACACTCATCTCACTTCCCCACCTTGGCCTTTCCATGCCTTCACTGACACCTGCCCACACTCACACTCTGCTCCTTGGGACACAAAGAGAAGGGCTGATCCCAGACTCCTCCTGGAGATCTTCTCAGGCCACAGCACTACCCTTTGAGAGAGGTTTCTTGCTCCTCATGGCCAGGCTGCACAATGTGGCAGTGTTCCTCTCTCCTGCTCTTTCCTACCTCACCAGGAGCTCCCAAGGCTGCTGGCCTTGCAGTTTCTTGGCTAGACAGCACCAAGCCCTGTGCCTGCTGCTGTCCCATCAGGTACTCAGGCAGCAGAGACACAGCAACCAAGCCATCAGCCCCTTCCTGCAGTCAGCCCAGGCCCTTTGGCAGAGGGCATCTCCCAGATCACTGTGCCCATCTGCCAGCCATGGACCCAGGGCTGCATTATCAGCTCCTGCAGACACAACTGACCTCACAGTCCCTTTCCCAGCTGTGTTCCTGCTGTTGGCCAATCCTCTCAGGAGGCAGAAGTGGCCTCACCTCCCCCTTCCCAGTCCTTGGCTTCCTACTGAATGGTGAGTTCCTGAGACACAACTGAGCACAGGATTGCACGCTCAGCCCTCAGCCTCCTTGTGGCCAGAGCCTGAGCAGATCAAAGTTTCACCAGATCCATCTGGGAGATTTCCTACCAAGGGTTTGAGTGGAGAAGCCTTCAGCAGAGGACCTGTTGTATCTGTCCTTGTACACTTGTGGAAGAGATCCTTGCACATCATCTTGTCCAATGATCCTGCTCAGTTCTGCATCTGGGAAGGAAGAATAAACTGCAGCTGTATAGGCTGGAAGGTGATCTGCTGGAGAGGAGACCTGAGAGTCTTTGTGGATAACAAGTTCTGTATGGGACAGCAATGTGCCCTGGTGCACAAGTAGGCCAATGGGATGCTGGGGTGCATTCAGAGAAAGCTGTCCAGCAGATAGAGGGAGATTCTCCTCCCCCTTTACTCTGCTGTGGTGAGGCCACACCTGGAATATTGCATCCAGAAGTTTCCCATAGTGTTAATAGTCAGGGACACTATTGGGAAAGTATCTCCAGGCTGTGGTTAGAGCAGAGAAGTGGAGGCAGTGCTGATAGGTCAGGACAAGCAGAGGAAGATGTCTCTGATGCTGACTAAACCTGGAGGTGTTTCCATTAATACAAAGGGTCAAACCCTGACCCACAGACGCTGGTAAGGGAGCTCCTGTCCCTCACTCACCCCTCAGAGCTCTTCTTGGCACATTAAGATACAGACAGAACCAATGCCAAGGGCAGGACTATGGCACAATCCCTTTCAGCCTCCTAAGGAAGGACAAGGAAACAATCAAGGAGGCAATGAAGCCCCAGGGCTGGAAGGAGGAGTTGTCTCCTCAGGGGCATCAGTGGCACAGACCACAGCCAGAACCAAAGGCAGGAAGAGCTTGGCTCTGCCAGGAGCCTTTCAGCTCTTCCACAGCCCTCTGTCATCTGCCCCTCAAGCTTTCCTCTGCTGCTGCATCAGCTGAGCCTCTTTCCCTGCAGGCTGTAGTCACCCAGCCAGCTGCCCCACCTTGCTGGCACCTCCCTTTGCTGCTCTCTCTCCATCCTCCCTGGTTGTTCCTTGAAACTTCAAGCCTTGGAGTGCTCCAGGCTCCTGCTGGGGAATGTCTTGCCCCACAGCACTGTCCTAGCAATGACATTTCTTTCTCTTCATATCCAGTCTGGACCTGCCCAGGTGCATCTCATGGCTTTGTTTCTTGCTCTTGCAGTTGGTCACTGTGAAGTAGTTTCAAAGCACTCCTCACACACTCTCAGGCTGCCTCTCTACTGTCCTCAGTTTCCACACCACTGAACCCATGGCCTTCAGCTCTATCGTTTGCTCCCATCTTGGGAGACCTCTGGGCACTCTCCAAGGTGTTTGCATATGGAAATGCAGTGGTCACAGGCTAAGAAAGAGAAGTTTTAGCAAGTGCTGTAGTGTCTGGACAAAAAGCAGTGGCTTTGAACTGAAACAGGGGAGGCTGAGATTGGATATAAGGAAGAAATATTTTACAGTGAAGGTAGAGGGCACTGGAACAGGTTGCCCAGAGAAGGGGAGATCCCATCCCTGGAATTGTCCAAGGTCAGGATGCTTATTCAACCTGAATTAGTGCAAGATATCCCTGCCATGGCTGGATGGCTGAACTAGAGCTCTTTTCCATCCCTTCCAAACCATTCCATGATTCATTGATCCTAATATCCCAAGCTTGTTCTCCATGGGACTGCAGAGAGTTACATGCACCATGGGGCTGTTCTCTTCTGACCTGGTCCCCAACACCTTCACAAAAAAGAAATAATTACTATGTCTTGGCCATGAGTTGCCAAGGTTTTACAGTGTTGTTATTATTATTATTATTATTATTATTATTATTATTATTATTATTATTATTTAATAGTAGTAATAATAATGTATCAATTCAAAGACATTTTCAACTATTGTGAATGTTTCCCCAAGTATATCGGTAGAAGAGGCTCCCATGATGGCCTGGCCAATGGAGGATGGGAACAATATGCCTGAACAGCCTGAGATCGGTAATGGGAAGGTAGAAAGTGTCTTTGGGGCTTGCAAGACTTACCATGGGCTGTCTAGGAAAAGATGCAAGGAAGGGATAAAGTGGGGTCAGGGTGGTTTATGGGGGAACAAGAATGGGAAAAGAGAGGGAAATGGGAATCAAGCAGCTGGTCCTGCATAAAGAGGTCACTTCCCTGGCTGTGCCTGTAACTGATCACTGCAGCTTGTCCTGTTTCTTTCCTGGGAAGAAGCAGCAGCCCACCTGTCAGGGTAGGCTGGGACCTGACTGGCTGAGTAGGGACCCTGAAGACATGGACCTGGGCACTGCCAGGGGTACAAGAGGAGCCACCAGTGAATGCTCACCATGAACAAGGCCAGGTACATCTGGGGCTGCATTAGGAGCAGTGTGGGTTACCTACACCAGGGGAGTGGTCATCTCCCTCCATTTAGCCTTAGCATCCTGATCCACATCTGCAGAGCAGGAGGTTCTTTTACAGACCCTGCAAATGAAACCAAGAAGGAACCAAGTAGCTGGTTGAGAAAAGCACCTGGCTTGTGCTTCACCTGCATGGGCAGGAAATACAGAAAAGGAGGGAAAGTAAGAAATAACAAAAGCAAAGAGAAAGTCACCACCATGGCTGCCAGCAACATCTCCCAGGCTCTGAAGGTCTCAAAAGCTGGGGGAGCTCCAAACTCCTCTGTTACCCTTGCAGCTTTATTGCCTTTCCAGTCTCAGAGGTGGTCACAGTTCCTCAGCCAGCTGCCATGCCTACGGCATATTCAACTCCTGTCAGCACTGTTCCAGAGTTATGATGGGCATGCATGCTCTTCTGGCTCTGAACTGCTGCCTCACTCATCCTCGGGGGCGCTGTCCAGCAGCAGAGCCACAAAACTCTCAATGCATTCCATCATCTCTGGGTGCAGTCACACAGGGAGCCCCAGCTTGCATTGCAGCACTCTCCAAGGTGGAACCTGTGGCCTTGTCTGGTTATCAGCTGCTTCAGTGTGGTGGTTTGAGCCTTAACTGGGATTTAAGTACTCAGATGGGGGCAAGGCTGAGAATCCCTCCCCCACTCCCCCTTCTTCTTTCCTGTTTGAGAGAAAAAGGGAAGGGGAAAGAATAGGGAGAGGGAAGGGAAGGGAAGGGAAGGGAAGGGAAGGGAAGGGAAGGGAAGGGAAGGGAAGGGAAGGGAAGGGAAGGGAAGGGAAGGGAAGGGAAGGGAAGGGAAGGGAAGGGAAGGGAAGGGAAGGGAAGGGAAGGGAAGGGAAGGGAAGGGAAGGGAAGGGAAGGGAAAAAAAAAGAAAGTGAGATAAGGAAAAAAGGGAGGAGATAAATCTAATGAGAAATAATTTGGAGTCAGATTGAAAGTAGAGAGGTAAAAATTTTCTTTACACTATATATAGACATGTATACATACATATATATATATATCAATAACAGGAAGAGTTCACAAGGGTAAGGAACAAGTCCATGAGTCCTTTGAAGAAACGTGGATGCAGCAGGGAGAAAGACCAGGCCTGACCACATGGCAGAGAAGCAGGAAGCCAGCAGCAACTCTCTTAGTGCTCTCTTCCTGGTGAGGCAGAAGCAAAAGAGCCCCAAATGGTTGCTGTACTCTCCCCTTTATAGGCTTGGACAGGGAGGGGGAGTGGAACAGACTAACCCAGTTTCCTGGGGAGAAAACCCACCTGCAGAAGGGAAGAGCTCTCAGAACCCCTCCCCCCCTTCTTTCAGGATGAGCATAACCCAGCGCAGTGTTCCATATCTTATCCTCAGGACCAATGCCCTGATTAAAAGGCAGGCTGGGGTCTCACAGCACAGCTAGGACACAGGGCTGTTGGGGTTTGACTTCAGTGCTGCTGTAAAATCCCACAGCCCGAGTTCATGATTCTCCAGAAGTGCTGAAGGAGTTTTAAACTGCTGCTGCTGCCTTCAAGTTCTGCAGGAGCCAGAGTGCCTTGGGAAAGCTCTGCCCCTGAAATCCCTGCACCCAAACTCTGAGTCATAAACCAGGAACCAAGTCTGGCACTAGGATTGGGTCTAAACCCACTTACACTTCTCTCTGCAGAGGAGGGTCCATGCTGAATGCTGTGACTCAACAGGAGAGCTTCTCTTACCCTCTTCACTCCCAATCTCCCTGCAAGATCATTCCAGCCCAGCCCCGAGGAGATTTTCCTGTCACAGTCATTCTAATCCCACCCCAAATCCAGAGAATTTTGTGTATTTCATCCATGCTGTGTCAGAGTGAACCTTGACACCAAACTGAACCTGTTTGCATCTCTGTTACACCTTGCTGAAGTCCATCAGCTTCGTTAACTGTGTCAAATCATCCTCCTGCTTCAGTCGAACTCACTGCAGCTTTCCTGTTCTGAGTGAGGTGAACTTGGGCTCTGACTTGTTTCTCCAAAGCCCTGGCCATTGATGTCCTAAACATGGCAACTCTTTCTTTGTTGTCAGGCTGTTGGGGACTAAGGGAGGTGAAAACACCTCCATGGTGTCTGTAGGTATCTGTAGCCCTGTGGAGAAGGACTTGTGGATATTAGAGTTAAAGAATCCTGGATGGAAGGGACCTTTGATCCTCTAGGACATAAAGGACAAAGGACATAAAGGACAAAGGACATAGGCATGAGTACCAGAGAGAAGACAGACAACTCATGAAAATGTGCTTGTCAGAGAGATAACCCATATTTTATTACAGTATTTATTACAGTGTATAAGTGTATACTTTAATGCCATTGATCTCTGATAGTGTGATAATACTTTATACTTAACACACCTTTGCGGTTTTTTCTACCACTTGCACGTTGAGCAGAACTGAGATTTCTGCTTTTTCCCAGATATCTTTTGAAAAGTGACAGCTGTTGATATCACTTTCTAAAGCATGCAAGCAACCTTCTTTTTTTTTTTTTTTTTTTTAATATATATTTTCTTTTCTGTGAGGGATACTTAGAATTCCTTGATACTAAATGCCATTGTTATCCTGTTATCTTTGTATGTCTCTTATGCAGACTTTTCGTGGTTGCCTCCAGTTCCAGACTAATCCAAGACACATTCATTGCTCTGCAAGTGTCTTTGCTTTTTGAATCACTTTCCTTTTAAGTTATTTAATAAATACACAAATAACAAATCCCTTATTGAAGAACTTATTAACATACTTCTGGTAACTTTTTTCCTTGATCAAAATCAAGCATTAACCCAACTGGTTTTGGTTTCTGTCTCCTAGGCAAATTTGCTTCCTGCTTTATTACATCCTATAGGGTTGAGGAAGGGTGCAGTAGCTTAGGAGCCTACAAGACTATCATCCATGGACATTTTAGTGTAAGAGATTTGTGAGACTTTTTTTCCCTGCAGAGCTGCAAACAGCCTACAATTCACTATAGGAATACGGAAGTGTCACCAGTGGGTGAGACTAATGGCCTTTTGGAGAGCAGGGAGACCAACTCCATAATCATCCACCTTCTGCATGAATGTGGATAAAGACTACTGATGTAGGACACACAGAAAAGGCAGAACATAGTCAGTGTTCTGACTTGGAAACTCAGGTTTACTCTCAGCAGTGGCTCTAGGGGTACTTAAACTAATGTTTATGAAGAAATGTCAAACCCTTTAATTAGTGTTTTCTTTAACCAGCACACCACCTCCTTTGATCTTTGCTCTTTTTGAAATTTTCTTGGACTTTATATGCTTTTTGGAAGGAAATGAAGCTACAGCAAAACTAGAACACAACAAATTCAAATGTAGGCTGCTGCTGGCAGCATTTGCCATTATTTCTGTAACTAACAATCATGGGAGACAGGAAAAAAATTCAGCCTCTGTTCAATAAGTAGCTCCTGTGACAACACAGGAATGTGAATGCCCCTAAAAATGTGAATTAACATGTTAGAGTTGGGCAAGACACTAAAGGAGTGACAAGCTCTCTATTAATCCCTCTGCCCACACAAAGGGAAGATAAAAGGAATAACTGAAAGCCTTATCATTTGGAAAAGAAAAGTAAAACTACTTTAATGAAAATGGTAACAATAAAATTAAATATATAGAAATATATACAAAACCAATATTGAACAAATCTCTTGATGACAGTTAGTCGTTGTCACCACTGATGTTGTGGCACAAGTCCCACACTGGTCTCAGTGGCAGACAAGAACCTGATTCAGGAGCTGGATTTTGGAACTGGAATAAGGACCTGGAGGGTCAGGATGAAAGGCAGAACATACAGAGGCCTCTTCAGATGCTGACCCTGGAAGAATGGGAAGAGAACAGAGCTTGACCCTCATGTTCCCTCAGCTTTACACTGGATGTGATGTATGTGAAATGGAATACCTAGCTGATCAGTTAAGGGTCACCTGAACTGCCTGCTTCTTGCTGCAGGTGTGGCCTTTTACTCCACATGTCCAATGCCATACACAAGATTTAGGACTGATATTCATATGAATACTGATCCTTGGTGTCAATTAGAAACATGGAGAATTATCACTGTTAGAAGCAAGACTGGCTGTGGAAATGTGCCATTAAGTGCAGAAAGTACGGTTAATTAGAAGATATTTAACTGAAAAGTAAAATTATTGAATAGAATTAGTTCTATTCTAACTCAAACCAAGACAATAACAAAAGTGGCTTACCAAATAATTTCACCTTCAGATTAATTTCACAGAACAGTTATTGTAAAAAGGAATAGTCTGAGCTTAGTCTAGTCAATACTTTAAATGATGCAGTTTATAGTGATAGCCCTTCAGACAGTGTGAAGAGAAAGGGTACCTCAGAAGTGAGGAGTACTTCATGCAGTCTTTTCTGAGTGCTCTGTACATCTGAGAATCAGTCCTCTGATCTCACCAGAAATCAGACGCTGAAATTGGAGAGTCTGAATAGGATCACAAGCCTATGGAAAAATTCCTGTTGTCACATATCACAATGAAATGAAATTGCACATTTCCTGGTGACTTTTTGAGTATAGGAACACGTTCCTTTACTGTCAGCTGGAAGGAGACTGTATTTGAACAGACCATATTTATGTTGTCATATATTCTGTTCCCAATTCTGCATTTGCATCTTGTCTCTCCACTCCACCCCACCCTCAAGAAGTTCAGAATTGTCATTGATGCTTTCCAGCTGTCTTCTTGAATGAGGAAACTTGCATACAGTGAAGAGGCTAATAATAGTGCAGTTTAACATCTGCATTAATACATAAGTGTAGTATAACCTGTATAAAGGATATAGATTCAAGTACAGGTAGCCCAGGCTGTAATTTGTAGTGTAACTACTAGTTCTTTGTCATCTGTGGATTTCCACAAGTATATTGACCCTGTGTAAGGCACTGAGTATACTGAAACATCCTTACCATGGCAAGGTCCTTCTAGGACATCACCATCCTTTGTTTATACCCCATGAACCATTTCATTACCTAACATGTGAACTCTCATTAAACTTACACTCAGTACGCAGACTGAACTTGTTGCACCAGCAATTGAGACTGGGTGAATGTTTCAATGCTGACAGAAGAGAAGGCAGAGTAGACACCAACTGTCTGTAGTGTCAGAAGGGTATGCATTGGTTTCAAGTTTGGCTTTGAAAACAGTGATTTGCAGTAACCCAGTTAAATGCATTCCCTTAGTCTCCACACAAAGAACAATAAACAAACCTTTTTTCCAAAGGAATTTGAGTTTCAAAACTCAGAGGAAAAAAGAGATTCTACATCATCTGCCAATGGCTATTTTTAGATTTGACTTTACTCGGACAATTGGCTGATAGATGGCATAATACAGCTCTCACAATTCTAAAGGGGGTTGTAGCAGAGGGCTTTTTCTTAGAATAACAGTTTATTGTGGAGAAAAGGTCCTGAAAATGGAGACAAAAGGGAGACTTTTAATCAGAGCACTAATGTGGGCTGTCTGGGATGAAGCTCTTATCGTTCCACCACAAGCAGAGCACGGCACTCGAAGACAGATTCTGTGAAATGGTAATAGAGGCTTTTAAATCGTTATTGGCACTTTAAACATAGGGAGATATTTGATTGCTTCACAAAACATTACTTAGAAAGGAAAAACCTAGGAAGATGAGCTATAACCTTTGTTGGTTTTTTTGCTTGGTGTTTTGTTGGTTGGTTTTTGTTTGGTTTGGGTTTTTTTTTGTGGTTTTTTGGTTTGTTGGTTTTGGTGGTTTTTTTTCTGAGCATTGTGTCTGAAGCCTGTAATTTCTTACTAAAATCAAATTCAGTAGTTCAGGCCCAGTTAATTTATGTCTGCAAGAAGCCTTCTAATTAGTGACAGTTTCATTGCTTCAATGACATGGATATCTCCCTGTAATGGAAAATAACAACATGAAAGGAAAGTGACTGACCTAGGTGGGCTAGTCCTATAATGGGCTTTGAATATCCAGATAAAAAAATGCAGATAAGCAGAGATGAGATCAAGGGAAGCATAGCTGTCTGTGGTGGCACTCAAAAGTGAAGGAATACCTAATAGCTCTTCCTGAAGTATAGGGCTGACTTTTTACAGATGCCTTCTGAATTAGATAAATCACATTAAGAAAAAGAGCATTGTAGCTTTAATGTAGAATGAAATAATTTGCAGCTATTAAAACAAGAGACCAGAAAATTGCATTTTGCAATAGCAGGTACTTCAGATGCACTCTTCTGGTCACATTCATATGAAGGGAAATCTTTTCTTGTCATGGCCTTGTACTCCAAAACACTATGGAAATCCAAGATGGAGTTCACGTAATTTGAAAGATGGTGACCTGCACTGTGTCCAGTTCTGGGCCCCTCAGTTTAGGAAAGATGTTGAGTTGCTGGAACGTGTCCAGAGGAGGGCAACAAAGCTGGTGAGGGGTTTGGAGTACGAGCCCTGTGAGGAGAAACAGAGGGAGCTGGCATTGCTTAGCCTGGAGAGGAGGAGGCTCAGAGGAGGTCTTATTGCACTCTACAACTATTTGAAGGGAGGTTGTAGCCAGGTGGGGGTTGGTGCCTTCTCCCAGGCAACCAGCACCAAAACAAGAGGACACAGTCTCAAGCTGCACCAGGGGAAGTTTAGGCTCGAGGTGAGGAGAAAGTTCTTCACAGAGAGAGTTGTTAGCCATTGGAATGGGCTACCCAGGGAGGGGGTGGAGTCACCATCCCTGAAAGTGTTTAGGAAGAGACTTGATGGGGTGCTTCTTGCCATGGTTTAGTTGATTAGATGGTGTTGGATGATGAGTTGGACACGATGATCTCCCAGGTCTCTTCCAGCCTATTCCATTCCATTCCATTCCATTCTATTCTATTCTATTCTATTCTATTCTATTCTATTCTATTCTATTCTATTCTATTCTATTCTATTCTATTCTATTCTATTCTATTCTATTCTATTCTATATAGCAAACCATCTAGTTTCTAATTCTAGCATCTCAAGAACTTTTGTAAATAGTAAATACCCTTAAATGCTTCAAAGATATTGGAAGGCAGAGCTTTTACTTACATTCCTCTGTATTCACTATCGTAACAATGAAAATGAAACTACTTTAAGATGTTGCCACAATATAATATTAAAATATTTACATAAAATCACACCATTCAGTCTAAATTTGTTTTCAATATTACTCTACTTAAAGAACTATTTGAATTTTAATGCAAACAAAATATATTCATGAGTGCATTTAGGTTCCTTTTACCTCTAATTTTTACTTTTATGCTTTGAATGATTACTTTGTGAAAGTGGAAATTTAGGTTAATTTTTTTTTCCTGTTTAAATGTTACTTTAAGTTCTATTCCCTCCTGCTGGGATAATAAATTATCTGAGATGCAGAGCATGATTGCAATGGTTGTCTGTCATCATATAAATATTCCAAGAAGTAATTCTGTATATTTATATCAGTGTTTAACAACAAGATCACATGACAACTATGTGCTGACTAGAAAACAAAGAACAGAAAGGTATAGTACAGTTCATGTACAAATCACATGCATTTGAATGCTGCTAACGTTAAGCTTCCAGCATAGTAGAAAAACTGGTTAATCATCTTTTGTCGTTATGTAAAACCACAAGATTTCTGTCTCTGAGGTTCACTACCTTCTTCAGGATTTCCAAGAGGTAGAAGAACCTGGGGAAAATTGCCATTTGAGTATGAAGGACAATGAAATAATTTTTTTTTTTTGTTAAAGATAAAAGCTGAACATTGTCAAGTATTGAGTAGCGATACCAAAGCATGCTGTAGTTTCCCTTCCTCATATTTCAAATGCCTTACTGACTGTACTTCTCCTTCCATTCCTATCTCTCCTGATTTATGCTCTTTGCTGATGATGACCAAAACATATTGCTTCCCTTTTACTTCCATCATTCATTCTGTTTGGTCCAGTTGTTTACTTTCCATGTTCACACACAGTGTCATACTTCTGGCTGTCACTGCTGAGATCACAGTTAAATCTCTCTCTTGACCATCAGGCATCAGCCAGAATTCCTGCTGTGCGTCGTCCTTTCCTTTCTCGCTACTGCCAGCAGCCCTGCTTTGGTTTGTGCCTCATTCATCTAACCTTGTCAACACCTTGTTCCTTCCACTGCTGGAACTCTTTACAGTCATTCCTTAAACTGCCTCCAAAAATGGTTTGAGATCACAGAGGTTTTGGTAAACAACTCAGTTATCTTACTGATTATGCTGGACTACTAAATTGGAAGAACAGATCTTTTTCTATCAAGAGCTTAATTCAATTCTTCTCTACACGGGTTCATAATATTCACTGAGGTTAATTTATAATAATAATAAAATCAACTTTGTGCTGAGACAATATATAAAAAATTTGTTAGCAATTTATGTTGTTTGGGTTTGGGGTTTTTTGTCATGAAGAACTAATGGTATATGAATGAAAGTAGATATAATGCAGCATGTTATTACCTTAAGGCTGATTAAATAAAGAGGAAGAAAAGATAGTTACATGAAAAGCTGAATTTCTGATAAAAGTAGAAAATAATGGGATAAAATAAAATCACAATGGCCTATTAAAAAGGACCATTGCGCTCTTTGTAAGCAAACAGTACAAATTTGCATTCAACAAATAAGGATTGTTTTGCATTGGGACAGTAGATTACTTAACACAGCAATGAAGGATTGATATGAACTGCAGAAATCTCCATGACCTTTCACCATAAAACATAATAATTACTCTCTGAAAATACAGTCTACATAATAACTGCTTCCCAAACAAAGACTAAAGGCAGACTAAAGGCAACCTAAATTGATGGTCAAGTTTTAAAGAAAAAACAAATCACTTATTTATGTGGACACTATTCTCTTTACAGGATCACAAGATGTTAGAATTTGGAAGGGACATCCAGAGATCAACCTCCTCTGCCAGAGCAGGACCATAGAATGTAGCACAGCTTGCACAGGAATGCATCCAGATGGGGTTTGAAAGTCTCCAGAAAAGGAGACTCCCACAGCCTCCCTGGGCAGCCTGTTCCAGTACTTCATGATCCTCACAGTGAAGAAGTTCCTCCTCATGTTGAGATAGAACCTCTCATTCTGTAGTTTATATCCGTTGCCCCTTGTCCTACCACAGGGTGCAACTGAGAAGTGCTTGTCCCTCCCTCTTGAAACCCAGCCATCAGATATTTATAAATATTTATTAAATCCCCTCTCAGTTTTCTCTTCTCCAGACTAATAACCCCCAGGTCTCTCAGCCTCTCCTCAAACAGCACATGCTCCAATCCCTTAATTATCCACGTAGCCCTCTGTTTGATTCTTTCAAGTAGATCCTCTTAATGCACCTCAGGGTACCATTGGCCCTCTTGGCCACAAGGGCACATTGCCATTGCATAGAGAACTTGTTGTCCACCAGGACTCCCAGGTCCTTCTCCACAGGTCTGCTCTATAGAAGATTGCCTCTTAACCTGTACTGGTAGTTTATTATTCCTTCCCAAATTCAGGACTCTGCACTTATCCTTGTTAAACCTCATTGGGTTCCTCTCTGCCCAACTCTCCAGTCTCTCCAGGTCTTGCTGAATCGCCACACAGCCTTCAGGCCTATCAGCCAAGCTTCCCAGTTTGGTATCGTCAGCAAACTTGCTGAGCAGACACTGTCCCCTCATCAGTGTTATTGATGAAGATGTTGAACAGGACTGGACCCAGCACTGATCCCTGTAAGACTCCACTAGTTACAGCTCTCCAGCTGGACTTGTCACCATTGACCATCACTCTTTGGACTCTTCATAACCAGTTCTTAATCTATCTCATTGTCTATTCTTCTAGCCCAAACTTTCTGTTCTTGCTCACAAGGATGTTGTGGGAGACAGTGTTAAAAGCCTTACTAAGTTCAAGGTAAACCATATCCACTGGTCTCCCTGCATCTACCCATTCAATTATGGCATCATAGAATGCTATCAGATTAGTCAAGCATGACTTCCCCTTGGTAAATCCATGCTGACTACTCCTGATCATCATCATCTCTTCCAAGTGCCTAAAGATGACCTCCAGAATGAGCTGCTCCATCACTTTTCCAGGGATGGAGGTGAGAGATCGCTTAGGTAAAAAGCAGGAGGCATTTGGGTTGAGTTGTTTAGGCTTAGATTTGACAAAGTCATGGAAAACACTGCCAGGAAAAAAATGAGAGAAAAATGCTAAATGTGTGTGCTTGTGTGTGTTTTTATGTATGTACATATGTGTGTACCTGTGTACATATGTATATGTACATGAGTATATATATCTTTTTATAAGTACTTCCTTTCCAATGTATATTTATTTCTTGTTTACAATTTCTAAAGGTCTTCAAAACTGATAAAGGCCTGGATTTCCCCCCCCCCCCCCCCCCCCCCCCTTTCTTTTGTTTCCCTTTGTGCTGAGGATGGTAAATTGTAACAGACTAATATAAGCTGCTGACAGACAGAAAATTATCAAAACTTCTGTCTTTTAGTCACAGTAGGGATTTTTATTACGGCGTCTTTTGGTATAACAAGAGAAGTAAAGACATGACAACAGCCTAGGAGGCACTAGAGACAGTGAACTTATTAGAAGTTCTGCAAAGAAATGAAGGAAATTATTATCCAAATTAATTACTTATTGTAATTTGTTCCCATTTTTTACATCATCCAGATAGTAAAATGAATTTTCTCTCTTTGTTGCAATTTTTTTTGGGGGGGGCATTGTTTATTTTGGCATTATTGGGATTTTTTAAATTATCATTTATCACTGTCTGCAGCAGTAACTTGTGCATTAGGCACTTACTGCATTTTAAATTCCACCCACATGCTCTTGCATTTCTAAGCACATGAGCCTCATGATTCTGTGGCACAGAAATTTTTAGTTTCTTTTATTTTTCTTTATGTTTTTTTAACCAATTAGTTGAGAGCCTTGTACTTAAGGAGAACTTCTGTTAAATCTTTTTGACTTGGAGGAAATGGAGCGCAAAATGCCTTCCAGCTTCTTATATGACACTTTGACTGGACTTTTATTCTGTCATCTCTCTCTAATAATCAATTCAATTTATAATTAATGATTATAACTAGTGGAATTAGTATTTTTAACACATCTGGCACCAGGTAGGATAGCTACTGCATCAGCTCTTTTGATAAAGAGATAAAAAAGTCTTCAGTTCTGGGGACCTCTTTAAGATCTTGTGCAGTGCTTGAAGGTCTTTATTACAGATTTATTGTTAGTGACTTTCCTCTTACTTGAAAGACATTTAGAATACATAAAAGCTATCATAAACTGTCTCTTCTTCCTCCACACTAATACCTTTTAACACTCTGATGCCTCACCATCTGGCTGTGCTGTGGTCATACATTTATGTAGTGTAACATTTTATTTACTGTCATTACTTAAGTTTCCATCATACTTTTCTGGATCTTCTAGCATGCAGTTTACAATATTATCTCAAACCATCTGCCCACATTACTTTCATGATCAAATCCCTCTATGCAGTCTTGGTTCCTTGCAAACTGTATTTTGGCCACAGGAATCAGAAGAGATCCGTCTTCAGAAAAGTAGTTTCACTTCAGAAATGCATAGCTGCACAGACTTTACAGTGTGATAGCAAGCTTTCCTTTTCATACACATTCATTTACAATGATTATTACAGACAGCAACATATGTATCTCCTCCCTATTACTGAACTTAGAGAACAAAATGAGACCAACAAAATCAAAGGAAAAACATGCTTTGTGCCTTCCCATGCTCCTCTGGCTCTCACAGGACCTATTATATTTTATTAGTATTTTTAATGATTGCTTATCTATTTGTGTCCTGTACAGTGTAAACAAAGTACCGTCACTTAACTATGAATTATGGGCATGCTTACTTACACTATGAGCTTTGCAAGGGAAGAAACAGGACAAGTAGCATTAATATTTTTGTTAGGGTATTTCCTATTCTATATTTATATACTCAGTTATCTACTGTCTCTTTGCTTTCTGTAAGAAAGAAAAGTACTGATAAACCAACAACTATGATTGGCCATTGGAATGGGCTGCCTAGGTAGGTGGTGGAGTCACCATCACTGGAGGTGTTTAAGAAGAGATTGGATGGGGTGCCCAGGGAGGTGGTTGAGTCATCATCCCTGGAGGTGTTCAAGAGGAGATTGGACGTGGCACTTGGTGCCATGGTCTAGTCATGGGGTCTGTGTTGATAGGTTGGACTCGATGATCCTCGAGGTCCTTTCCAACCTTAGTTATACTGTGATACTGTGATACTGTGGGTGCTTGGTGCCATGGTTTAGTTGATTAGATAGCGTTGGTTGATAGGTTGGACTCAATGATCTTGAAGATCTTTTCCAACCTGGTCTATTCTATTCTATTCTATTCTATTCTATTCTATTCTATTCTATTCTATTCTATTCTATTCTTTAAATTGGCTAACGGGATGCTTTCTGTCTCCCAGATAAGATGATAGTGAGTAGGGAAGTCACAGAAACAATATATTATTTTATGATACTCATATCTTCACCAATTCTTCCACAGTAGGCAGAATTATGCCTTTGCCCACCATGAATTATGGAATTAAAAATGCATATGTATCAGTTATAAATAGTGCCTGTTCTCACTAGTTAGGCAATACTGGTTAGTATGACAGGGTTATTAGAAACCTGGAGGGATGTACAATTCTCCATACATTCCTGAAGGCATGGTGACATCAAAATATTGATACGTGTTTATTGTAGGCCAAGTTTACAGAACCAGCATCTAACACTTAGCAAAGTTAAGGTTTGTTGTACTTCACATAGGGATATTCCCTGATGAAATGTTCCTCTAATAGCAGGCATGCTATCTAACAGATTGTGTAGCTAATAAAAAGGTGGGAGTTAAGAGCAACACGAAGATTTTGCTATTAAATGTTTTGTCTTTGTTGTACATCTCTCTCTTCTAATCTTGTGGAAGGAAGCACTGAAATGAAAAAAGAAGAAATTATTATTTTGAAGTTGGACTTCAGTGTACTGTGTCTAGAGTTTAATGAAAAAATGTCTGCACTCATGTTCCCTCCTTCCCCTTTACAGAGTGAAGTGAAAAATCCTATACAGCTTTATCTATTAAGATTTCAGCTTTACTGAACTGTAACAGAGCTCAATAGAGGCATGAAACTTTACTATGTCTGGATAAAAACAACTGTTTGGCTATCTCCAAAGAGTAAGAGAGAGATCTGGGGATGTTTTGAGAGAGACAGAGTTGTTCAGCCTGAGAAAAAGAAAGCTCTGGGGACCCTATATTGCTGCCTTTCTATACTTAAAAGGAGCTTATAAGAAAGATGGGGAGGTATATTTGAATAGGAACTGTAACAACAGGATAGTGGGTATGGGATTTTGATAAAAAGAGAGTAGATTCAAACTTCTTATAATTCACAACTGATAAGAAAACAGGAAATGGCATCAAGTTATGCCAGGGAAAGTTTAGGTTAGACATAAAGATAAACTTCAGTACTGAAAGGGTTATCAAAGACTTTGAACGAGCTGGTCATGGAATTGATTGAAGGGCCATCCCTGCACGAATTTATAAGCCATATAGGTATGATGCTTAAGAATATAGTGTAGTAGTGGCCCTGGTAGAGTTAGATATTGATTGGACTTAATGATCTTAACTCTTTTTGAAACATTTTGATTCTGTAAAAGGTAATAGATTGTCTGGTTTAGCTATGGCTGCCTTGAAGAGAAGCAATGTATTCTTTGTCCATATTAGAAGCTTGGGAGCAACAAGGGATTCCATCAGAAACCTACTACATACAACCAAAGCAGAACATAAGTCAGGCATCTGGTATCACTTCAGATGCCCTGTGGTTTCCTGTCTAGCATCTATCTGATGTCTATGTTCAAGCTGCAGAGATAGATATGGAAAAAGGAATGGATAATGTAATCTATCTCTAGTGCTACCTTCAAATTACATGGAACAAGGTAATAGAGAATCTGAAAAGAGTAGAGAATAAGAGACCATGTTTCTCCAAGTGTGTAGAGCTTGTAGCATTTCTTCCTCCTCTCTCTGCATTATTCAGTTTAGACTCACTTTTGCAATTCTCCAAAACCCAATTCTGGACAGAATGACAAAATCAAAATATATATCAGCTTTTATACTGCTTACACTATGTGAAAAAAACAACCAACCAACCAAAAAAAACCCAAAGAAACAACAACAACAAAAAACTTTTCAATTCTATGCAATACAGTACATTGGGAAATTTGGAAAAACATGTAAGCATGACCATAAAAGTCAGTAACCAAGCATGTCACTGATTATGGACTTGTATTGTAAAGATACTATCATGCAGCCTAGCATGAACTTCCTTCAAGATAACTTGAGTTCAGAGACCATTAATTTTATGGGATGTGGGCTTCACCAAGATTCCACTGTTGCTCACTTCCCCCTTGTGGAATGTATATCTTTAAACCATAAAATGTCATTTCATTATCACTGGATCCTATCAACATGCTTTAGTATTTCTGATGACACATGCACAAGCAAACTCAGAAACCCAGCTTCTGTAATTTCTATTCTACATTTGTATCGACTGACTCAGAAAACATACAACCGCAGCAGATATATAAGAAATAATTAAATGGCTGAGCCCTAGCTGGACTTCAGTCCCAAGGGCTTGGTCCAATGTCAGAAAATGTTTTATTCCACTCCAAACAAGAATTACTGTGCTAATCCCCCTGGAATGCAGCATTTATTACTTACCTGGTAGGTGTGAAGTGTTGCATGCTAAACGGATTATCTCCCCCTCCTTCTGTCCACCTCCCCCTTTGTTCAGGCAAAGCAGAAGAGGAGAGGGAGGAGATAATCCTCTTCAAATAGAGCATTTATTACCTTAAAAAAGCAGGCATGAAGTGCTGCTTGCTGAGAGGAGTTAGTATGGGAGAGTCTGCTTATACAAGCTTTAAACCTCATTGTAAACAAACTAAAGCTTTATACTAATCTGACCACTGTTTCCTTGTGAAAGTTCACGAGTTTTTACTGTTATTTACGGTAGTTAAAATTCTCAATATTCAAGACACATCCTCATTCTTGTATAATTGTTCTTGGTACTTTTGGATAACAGATGCAATTAGCTACGGTGGTTTTAAAGCAAAGTATTGAGGCATTTCTGTTGGGTTTTGTCAGGGTGGGGTTTTTGTTTGTTTTGTGTTTGGTTTTGTTGGTGGGGGTTTTTTCCATTTGTGTTGGGTTTGGTTTTGGGGTTTTTTTTGGTATGTGTTCAAACCCCAGATTTAGATCTGCCAGAAAGATCTTTTTAACCGTTGGTAGACATTTGAGTCAGATGGATTTGCTCATTTCAAGAGCATGAATTTTTCTTGTTCCACAGAGAGCTGACTTTGTGAACACGTTACCCATGTTCTGTTTGTAGTATTTCAGAGCATATCTCCAACCCTTCCAACCCTCATTGAGACCATTTGTTCAGAAGAGCAGGATGAAAACCAGATTTTCCCCTAAAGATATAAAGCAAAGCCTTAAGCAAAAAGAAAGGAAAAAAAAAAAAAAAGAAAGAAAGAAAAGTTTTTCTTCTCTAAAAGAGAATTTTCTTCAGAGGCATTATTGTTTAGTACTTATTATATTACACAGCCACATAACTGCACTGTAGGCACACAGTGTAAACTTCACACTTTTGGCTCTCAGAGTGTACCTGTCCAGGTTTAACTCCAGCCATCAACTAAGCACTATGTGTTCACTCATTCACTCTTCCCCTACTCAGAGGAAAAGAATCTGGGAAAAGAGTAATACTCATGGTTTGAGGTTAAAAACTGTTTAATAAATAAAACAGATTATAATAAAAGCAACCATATTAATAAAACCCCCTTCCCCAACCTCCATCAGCTGAGGTTTTAATGGGGAAAGATAAAGACATGAAATTGCTGTTCCCTGTCCCCTGGGACTTGGAGGGAAAGGTAAAATAAGTTCCCATGCCAGGAGCTGAAGCCCCTCAAATGTGTTCACCCATGGGGAAAGGCCACACTGGGATTTGGGACTGTGGTGGGGCTGGGTTCTTTGTGCCCAGTATGTATTGGCACTGGACACATTGTCTAATGAAATATTAAATAAAGTGACCAGAATGCAGTCTGGGCTCTCATTTGGCTCTCATTTTTGGACCAATTTTGGCACTCAGTTTGGTCTCACTCTCTCTGCTCTTGCTCTGGATTCATGGTGAAATTGGAGAGATCAGCACTTGGACCTGGCTTCACCCCGGACCAGCCTACCCTGGGGTCCTGCTCCCTGTCTGCTGCTGGAGTGACCCTGCTCCCTTGCACTGCTCAGACAGTGCTGCTCCATGAGTTTTGTCTCGTGGGAGCTGTGTCTAAGGACACTTTAATTTTGGTGGGTCCTTTTCCCTTTGGATTTGTTCCACGCGGTCTACAAATTGGATTATAAACTTGCAGTTTCTGGAGCCCACCATGGAAGAGAGACCTAGGGACTATCTTCAAATTCCAAATCACCCTCGTGAGTAAAACCATCACTTTTGGCTCGCCCTAAGATCCTGGCTTGCCTCTGGTTTTATAAGTGGGGTAAAGTTATTTTGTGGCTTAGCCTTTTCCATATTCTGAATTCTCTAAATTGTACTAAAGCTGCCCACAAGCATCCTGGTAGAATTCATGACCAAGTAGAATCTGTACATAAAAAATTAACTAGATTGTGCATGATTTTGGGGCTGGGTTTTTGGGAAATAAAGAGAACTATATTTTCATAATTCCTGCCTCATCAATTTAAACCAAATCAAAACAACGTGGTTAGTCTGAGTCATCCTAAATTAGCCTCACTTGTGCTGTTACTCTGGATCCCACCATGCAATTGTCTAAGCCCTGGTGTTGGCACTGATTCTACTCTGCACTTATTCTGAACCAGTTTGACCTGAAAGCATTTAAGAGGGACTGTAATGGCGCAAATTTAGGTTGGGCTTCTTCTGTATTTGACCTAAGCTCATTTTCCTGAAATGGAGCAATCAGTAGTCTTAGGCAGCGAGGTATAAAAACAGTTTCTCACAGGAACAGATCACTAAAACTGTAGACATGTTAACTTCTGGAACTGGGAGAGAAGTGTACCAAGCCAGCCCTTTTTCTTGGAGCAGATATAATAACAACTATGGTATCATCAATGGCTGTGGTTTGTGATTATGGTATTTCTATCTAGACATGATAAATATAGAGAAAAGTGATTGGTACAAGTAGGTAAGAGAGTATTTAATAAAAATTATTCCTTGGAGCGAGGAAGTTGATAGCTTTGTCGATGCCACTTTGGGGAACATAACTCTACCTGGTTTTTGGTAGCCTCTTGCAATTTCATTGAGTCCTAAATTTTCCTACAAGATATACAGCATATCTGTATTGCAAGAATAATTTTTTCAAGTAAAAGGATATCATTCTGCATATTCTCTTGCAAGCTGAGCTTCAAGAGCAGGTTTGCCAATTATGAAATTAGTACAGAGTCTGATATATACTTAACCTAGACTTCACTGCAGAAAGCTTTAAAGACCAAGTTCAGACATGTTTGTTTCTATTTTTAACTGTCATTCAGATGTATAAAATGCAAACAGCACAGCAGGTGTTTCCAAAGTAAGAAGAAATTAAGAAAGAGAAGACTGCTATGCAGACGATATTTTCTTGAACTTATGCCAGCTGGCAATATAGATGCTTGGTTAGACTGATATTGATGAAATCACTCTCTTGTGCTGAACTTCTGATATTTTGTACTGTCTGTACTTCTTTTAACTGTGTGAAAACTTTCATATGTGACTTGCTTCTGTTATTTCTTCTTTGAAAATAATTCCTAATTTGTTTGCACTAGCAGCTTTTCAGGATTCATGTAGGTGTTCATTAACTATGCTTGCTTTTACTTTCAGCCATTGATGACCTGTTGCAGAAGAGAATTGAGAATAATAGCAGCACATCTGGTGCTGAAGTGCTTAAAACCCTCGCTGTGTCCCAGGAATGTAGTTCATCTTAGTCAGTCCTTTCTTTTTCTTCTTCTTTTTTTTTTTTCTTTAATTCTGAGGGGAAAAAAAACTCCCTCCAAACTAGTGTAGTGTTTGCACCTATTTGTTCTATATAATACTCTATATAATAATAATTCCCTGGCCAGCCTGATCTAGTGTGGGGTGTCCCTGCCCATGGCAAGGGGTTTGGAACTAGACGATCCTTGCGGTCCCTTCCAACCCTGATTGATTCTATGATCTTTGAGGTCTATGATACAGAATGTTATTCAGGCATATATTTATATAAAGTATGCCTCTTTGAAGAACCAGAACATTCAAGAAGCTGCCACGGTTAATGCAAAATGGATGAAGATACATGTAATCATAATGCAAATACACAAATACATTTTCTGTATAGGGTATTAAACTTAGTATTTTGCCAGGTGTCAGGACCCAGTTCCTGATTCTTTGGGACAAGAGGAAGTTGGGCACTCACACCAGGTCATAGGATCTGCTTAAATGACAAGGTGACTCAGTGATAAGGAGATGCTGTTTGAATTCTGGTTGGTAGTTTGTTTGCTCTTTTTCTCTTGTTCAAAGGGCTAGGTGTTGTACTCGTGAATACTGGATAACTGAGGCTCATTATGCTTTCAGAAGGTATTTTGTGAATCCTAATATTTCATTAGTGCAGTATGTGTTATTTTTCACTCACTCTTCTCCTGCTAATAAATTTGTCAGTAAAGGAGGAGAAATATCATAAACTGAACAGCCAATGTAAACAATGTCATTTCTGTACAGCACATCTAGAGCATTCAGAAAGTGCTTATGAAGTCTGAGTATGTTCACAGCCAATCTGAATGCCTCATAAATGTTTCTCAAATTAATGAAAAACCAACATTTGTCAAATTTCTCTTTGATGGATCTTATTCGGTTTCTATTTATTTCTTCTCCAGACTGTGTGCTTTTTTCTTGCCTGTCAAGTCAAAAGTAAATAGCAGTAGGACCTGATGAAAGAGGGTCTGTATTTAACAACAGGTAGGTTAGTTTGTAGTCCTTTATAGGGGAGATATGATGCCCCCATGGACCAAAAAAAAAAAAATAGTTTTATTTGGTGTTTTAACAATTTCATGTACCAAGTGCCTGCTGAAAAACAGTGACTTACACTGGTGTTGTGTAAACTTTAGTGACAGCTAGCCCTAAAATATCCCTCAAAATTTAGATTTTTTTGTTGATCTTAGATTTTCTTCAAATGTAATAGGGGATAGAGTCAACATGAAATCTTCAGCTGCATTATCAGTCAAAAGTCATACCTACCTGTTTCCTCAGCCAGGAAGAAAAGGCAAAACTAGTTTCAAAGCAGTCTTCAAAGATCAAGGTGAGACTGCAGAAACGCGAGAACCTCAGGAAGCAAGGCAATTACATATAAAAAGTATTTTTACCACACTTATAGAAAGCTAATAATCAGTAGCTATTATTTTTCCTGGTTTAGTTGCAGTTTCTAGCTCTTTCCTAACATAAAGAATATGGGTGAAAACCACGAGTGGGACAGCAGAGAAATGGCTTTGTACTGGTTCAGTCTCCGTCTCCCCATGGCATTTTTTATTTACTTTGTCAGAAATAGCCAGAGTATTGCCAAGTAATTCCACTAGCCACCCCTATTAAATTAAATGAAATAAAATTAGCCTGGAGAAGAGAGAGACTCAGGAGTGACCTTATTGCTCTCTACAACTACCTGAAGGGAGGTTGTAGGCAGGCGGATGATGGTTTCTTCTCCCAGGCAGCAAGTACCAGAACAAGAGGACACAGTCTCAGGCTGCGCCAGGGGAGGTTTAGGTTGGATGTTAGGAAGAAGTTCTATACAGAGAGAGTGATTGCCCATTGGAATGGGCTGCCTGTGGAGGTAGTGGAGTCACCATCATTGGAGGTGTTCAGGAGGAGACTTGATGGGTTGCTTGGTGCCATGGGTTAGTTGTTTAGGTGGGTTGGATTGGTTGATGGGTTGGACGTGATGATCTTGAAGGTCTCTTCCAACCTGGTTTATTCTATGTAATTCTATGTAAAACTATCACAAGCGGTGGAAAGATAAAAAATTTGCATAGGGTCCTTGTCAGAGGTATATCAGATGTATTAGCAGAGTCCAGCCGAAATAATACAACTGTATAAAGGAAAGACCATGGATGATTTTGCAGCAGTTTTCTGATTCTTCTGAAGGCAAAAAAAGAATCGTATATTACCACATATTTCAACACTTGTTTTTACTGGCTCAGTTAACTTTTGAAATAAGAGGAAAGGAAAATATTCCAATTAAAAAAAACCCAATATTTTGCTAATTTAATGTTAAACCACCATGCCATCAGATGAACTGACTTTGCATCACTACATTATGTCCAAAAGAAAGGCTGTAGTCACATCCCTCTTCAACAAACTAGATAGAGAGTTCAATCTGTTCTGTGGAGCACTTTGTTATTACCCCTTCTGTGCACCTAAAATATTAACCAAACCTTTGTGAATAGCTCATGTTAAACATAAAGGTGATTAGTAGTGTGATGCATGTAGTAAGGGGTGCCTAAAGTAGTTGAAAAATAGAAATATTAATGAGGTTTTCTGGAATCCACCTCTGTCCCATGCATATATTTTATGTTTTTACTTACTGGTAGATTTTATACTGAGTCTTCATTATCTCTGTGATTATCAGTATATCTTTGTGCAGAGAGCTGATAGACACACTTGAACTGTTCATTGTTCCACAGCTTGTTACCTAGTTGCTATCTAATGGTATAATAGCTGCTGCAAATGTCTTAGATCACCACTGTATTCTTGCTAATTGGCAAAAGAAGATAAATATGCATCATTTGTTCATTCTTCACATTCGATATTGTGGCAGCTGCAGCCTCTGTTAAGTGTCTCTGTCAATTTTCAGACAGATACAATAAGAACCTGACTGGATAAAGACATACATTTCAGCTGGAGCTAGCCTCTGATCAGGGAATATGCTATGAAAATACTTGAAAATCTCCATCTTCTGAAGAAGAAATCAAATGCAGCCTTCAAAGCTGGAGGGATAAAAGAACCAGGATAAGGGAAACAACAGACAGAAGATGGAATTTATGAGAACATAATGAGTTTATTTATTTCAAATGCTAATGAGTATGGGGAATAAAGCTTGGGTTCATAATAATATATCTAGCAGCCTTAGAGCCATGCATTATAAATACAAACATTTTCATTATTTCTGAAAATTTTCAGAAAATTCCAGAAGAACTGTTTGAAAACTGTTACACAGCCCACAGCCAAGATGCCTGCATACAAATACATGTCTGTTTGCTTTTGACTTGAAGGAGTTTACACAATGGCGACCCTGATTAGTTTTATACAAAATAACTCAGTTTTCATCTTGTAATACAAACTCCACGTGGTTATAGACAGCTGTGGTCATTCTTACTTAGTTGGATTCACTACACTGAGAAAGCCTCAGTTACCCTATCTCTTAGAATCATAGAGTGGTCCAGGCCAGAAGGGACTTCCAAAAGGCATCTAGTCTGACCTCCCCGCAGTCAGCAGGGATATCCCCAACTAGACCAGGTTGCCCAGGCCCAGCTTCACTTTGAATGTTTACAGGGAAGAGGCCTCAACCACTTCCCTGGTCAATGTGTTCCAGTGTTCACCTTCATAGTGAAAAATTTCCTGATATCCAATCTAAATCTGCCCTTCTCAAGTTTGAAGCCATTGCCCCTTCTCCAGTAACTGCAGGTCATTGTAAACAGTCTCTCCCTATCCTTCCTGTAGGCCCCCCTCAGGTACCAGAAGGCTGCTATCAAGTCTCCCCAAAGCCTCCTCTTCTCCAGGCTGAACAACCCCAGCTCCCTCAGCCTATCCTAGTAGCAGAGGTGGTCCAGCCCCCTGATCATTTTCATGGCTCTCCTCTGGACCCTCTCCATCGGGTCCATGTCTTTCCTTTATTGAGGGCTCCAGACCTGTACGCAGTACTCCAGGTGAGCTCTCACCAGAGCAGAGTAAAGTGGTAGAATCACCTCTCTGGATCTATAGAGGGACTAGACTTGTTGTAAATTCCATATCATTAAATTGGTAAAAAAAAATGTATCTAAACACACTGACCAGAATGGTTTCATGGCAATATAAGGAAGTGTAAGCATCTCTACTGCCTGTGCTAAACCCAAACTCATAAGCTTTAAGTGAACCCAAAGAAGGGACCTTAATACAACTCTTAACTGATACTTTAACGAACAGAAGATTGAGTGATATTGGTGAACTTTGAACTCTAAAGAACTCATAGAACTTAAGCAAGGAACTTAGGTTGTATTTTGGAAAGTAACAGTATATTTGTGATTTTTCTGAATGTTGCTATATTTAGTGTACAACTATTAGTATTGCAGTAAAAGAATACTTTTTGAATTACCTGTGATTTTGGTATTTTGCCTTTTGTTTTCCAGGCTTTTGGTTATATCCAACTATGTGTACTTTTTTTTAACAGCCAGGCCTCACTCATCTGCTTAGCCTATCACAAAAAGGTACACATTCTGAAACATCCCCAGAAATGTGGTTTAGTTCATTGTTGTGCCAAAGACACCTTTAATCTCCGAAAGATCAGAGTTAGACTTATGCATCAGCCCTTAGCCCTTTTCTGTAGGAACTGCAATAAGAAAGACAGATCATTATATTGTTGCACACCATTTCGGATGGTGTTACAGATGGACGATGGACGTTTTGACTGCCCTTTTTCTGACCTTTTTAAAAGATAGGTTTTGAATCTTTCTAGCAGATGATCTGAAAGAGGGCTGCTTGTCTACTATGAGAAGTGATATGTTCCTCTAAGTTTGGGGGTGAAATCCTGCTTTTCACAGAATCACAGAATCAACCAGGTGGGAAAAGACCTCAGAGATCATCAAGTCCTACCTACTACCCAATACCTAACACCTCATAACAATGAAACCATGTCTCCAAGTGCCACATCCAATCATTTTTTGAACATTTCCAGGGATGGTGACTCCACCATCTCCTGGGGAGCCCATTCCACTGGCCAATTACTCTTTCTGTGAAGAACTTTCTCCTCACCTCAAGCCTAAACTTCCCCTGGCTCAGCTTGAGACTCTATCCTCTTGTTCTGGTGCTGGTTGCCTGGAAGAAGAGATGTTTGGATAGACAGTTGCATTTTACTAGTATACTTCTCAAATTTTCTGTTTGGTTACAAACATAAATAAATTTAAAGGGTTAGAAATGTGATTTCTGTCATTTTACTATGAAATTGGATAACTCTGAATTTTGTTACTCAATTATCTGAGGGATCTATAAAAGTCTTACACAGAAAATTACATTTATCACTTCACAGGGACTGTTGCTGATTACTGAGAAGTAGAATAGCAATATATCTATGCTAATATATGTGCAAGTGAAAACATTGCCTAAGCTGTTTCTCTTTAATATCGTGATTTTATAAAGCTACGCTACATTGCTGTTTCTTCATAGTATCACAGGGTAAACAGAGAATAAGACAATACTGATTAAGCTGAGTATACAGGGAAGACTAAAAAGAGGCAATGTACCCATCATTTTTTCTGTCACTTTCTGGGAAAGTACACAGCCATCATAACCTTGAATGTACTCATTTTCTTTCTAGCCATTATTCTGCATCTTTGCAGAATTAGACTTCACAATTGAAAGAATCATCTCTTTAAGATGCAACTTCTATGTTTAAACAAACTGTTGGTGTATTGTAACTCAATAAAGCTTACCAACTCAATTGTCTATCTGATGTAACTATGTAAGCATGAGAAAAATAATCACCAGGGCAAAACATTTCATGGAAAATACAGGTAACTTCTATCTATTCAATTCACCTGTGAAAGCCATTTTAAGGAGCTGAGAAACAAAACAGAATCAAACCAACAACACTGAACAAATAGCTCACAGAAAATATCTAATGTATATTTAATGTAATCATACTGTAATCATCTGACATTATGTCCCCTAATGGGTGTAGGAAAATTCTTCCTTCTAGTATTTCTGTTGAAGTCTTCTCTGAAGTGGTTGTTGTGAAGTCAGCTGTAAATTAACTCAGCTAGAAGCAATGAGAATCATGAAACATCTAACCAGAAATGCAGGATCCAAGGAACACTTTGATATGTCATCTGGTGAGTTATAATAACTAATCAATAACATTCTTCAAGGCTGAAAAAAATTGCTTTTGTGGTAAATGACCTTTGTTTTTATTTCATCTCTTCTTCCAGCATGTCAGCTTCTGTATGGATGGCACATTGGAGGGAAGGGATGCTATCCAGAGAGACTTGGACAGGCTTGAGAGGTGAATCCATGCCAAACTCATGAAGTTCAATAAGGCCAAGTGCAAGGTTCTACACCTGGTTCGGGGTAATTCCAAGCACATATATAGGCTGAGCAAGGAATGGCTTAAGAGCAGTCTCAATGAGAAGGACCTGGGGATGTCATTGATGAACAACTAAACACGAGCTGCCAATGTGACCTTGCAGCCCAGAAGGCAAACCATGTCCTGGGCTTCATTGAAAGAAGTGCAACCAGCAGGATAAGAGGTGATTCTCCTGTTCTGCTCTTGTCAGACCCTATCTGGAGTATTGCATCCAGCACAGGAAGGACAGCAAACTGTTGGAGTGGGTCCAGAGGAGAGCCAAGAAGATGACCAGAGGGCTGGAGCACCTCCCCTGCGGGGACAGGCTATGATTGTTGGGGCTGTTTAGCCTGGAGCAAAGAAGATTCCAGAGACACCTTATAGTGGCTTTCCATTCACTAATAAAGACCTACAAGAAAGCCAGAAAGGGACTTTTTACAGGGTTTGTAGTAGTAGGTTGAGAGGAAATGGATTGAAGCTTGAGCTTGGATATTATAAAGAAATTCTTTATGGTAAAGGTGGTGAGACACTGGAACAGGTTGCCCAGGGAGGTGGTGGTTGTCCCCACCCTGGAGGTGTTCAAGGTCAGTTTGAATAAAGTGTTGAGCAACCATGTCTAGTGGAAGATGTTCCTGCCTGTGGCAGAGGAGTTGGAACTAGATGAATTTCCAGGTGCCTCTCAACCTAAATCATTCTACAATTCTATGCTTCTCAAATATTTTTGAGTCGAGGGGAGTGACTCTACATTTTCACATACTTAGGTTGGTTTAAATTACTTCTATTAAATATCAAATAAATGTATATAATGTTCGGCTTACAGTTAGCCTGCCTCCGAATGGGTCATTAAGTAAACACAGAGGAATACAGTGCGCTTTAAACCTAAGTAAATAAGAAATTTTTGAAGGAAAAGGGTATCATATACAATGAAGTCTAAAAATAAGTTTTATTTCCATGTGATTTTCTTTCGACATATAAATATATCTGGGGAAGGTGCGTAAGCAGTTATGTAACCTTAAACTTATAAATGACCTCTTTTATTTCAATTGACAAGTCTCTTCTGCAGTTCTTTAAGTGACATTTTCTCAACTTACCTTCCAACCATAAAAAAATATGCAGATGGAATAGAAAACTGGGGTGTTCCAAGGCACTCAAAAGAGAAGGTGTTTACTTTCTGTGTTAATTTGGCACGGCATGTTCATTGAAAAAGGCAGAAAGGAGAAACAGAATATTTTAGAGAGAGAAAAAAAAAAAAAAGAGGGAAATGATTTATGCAACATGGATCACATTTCTGTACTGCTTTGCTTCTGGAAATGTGCAAGGTTCCTTTACACATAGAAATGTTCTCAGTAGCAAGTTTTTGTAATTGCTGACTTTGGCTCCAGCATGGAAAGCACTAAGATACAAACACAGGTAGCACTACAAAAATACCAAGTTACTGTATGCAAAAAACAGGAAAGCAAGTCATCCTTTTATTTATCTCCTAGATACAGAATGACTGTAATATACATGTAAGTGCTTAATTTAAATGATCTTGCATAAGAAATGCATTTTCATTGTTGAGGTTGACGTGTCCTAGGACAGGCAACATTTGTGTTTGGAATTGCCATCAACTTCACAAAATAACCAGGCAGGAACTAGAAATCTGACCTCTGGTTTGCAGTGATCATAAATGCATTCTTAACTACATGAAGTTTGCTATAGGCTGGGGAAAAAAAAATAAATTAATGATTTGCTTTTCTAAAGAAGTTCTTCAATGTGCTATCAAAACTCTGAAAGAAATATTAATCTGTAGAACCTATTAAACTGAAGATTAAGAATGTGACTTCCTCTTAAAATAAATTCTGTTTTCATCTGTGCCTTATCTCTGTAGCCAGAAGACCTCTATGTCAGACTTTACCAATGAGCATATTCGCCCAAGGAATGACATCTTTTAAGTAGTTCTGAAATTCAAATAGAAACTTGTATTCCTCATGAGCTGGCAACACCCTCTAAATACTATTTTATGGCTCACATGTGAAATTATAGCTGGACACTGTACAAAATGCTATGCCATTTCTAACCTGATTATTGATTTTCACAAAATATGTATATCATGGTTTTAAAAAAGGAGCAAATGTGAACTATCTTTCAGATAGATGTGACATGAATTTATATTTATGTGTGTGTGTGTTTTAAAAAAGAATGCATTTATATTTTGATGAATAATCATATATAGTTACATGAAGAATGTGTGATATTCAAGATAATCTAAAATAATGTCTTAGTTCTCCATTGTTCAGTATTTTGAATATTTATGGAAATTACATAGAATACATACATAGAATAAACCAGGTTGGAAGAGACCTTCAAGATCATTGTGTCCAACCCATCAGCCAATCCAACCCACCCAAACAACTAAACCATGGCACCAAGCACCCCATCAAGTCTCCTCCTGAAAACCTCCAATGATGGCGACTCCACCACCTCCCCAGGCAGCCCATTCCAATGGGCAATCACTCTCTCTGTATAGAACTTCTTCCTAATATCCAACCTAAACCTCTCTTGGTGCAGCCTGAGACTGTGTCCTCTTGTTCTGGTACTGGCTGCCTGGGAGAAGAGACCAACAACCGCCTGTCTACAACCTCCCTTCAGGTTGTTGTAGAGAGTAATAAGGTCACCCCTGAGTCTCCTCTTCTCCAGGCTAAGCAACCCCAGCTCCCTCAGCCTCTCCTCATAGGGCTTGTGTTCCAAGCCCCTCATCAACTTTGTTGCCCTTCTCTGGACTCGTTCCAGCAAGTCAACATCCTTCCTAAACTGAGGGGCCCAGAACTGGACACAGTACTCGAGGTGCAGCCTAACCAGTGCAGTGTACAGGGGCAGAATGACCTCCCTGCTCCTGCTGGCCATACTGTTCTTGATGCAGGCCAGGATGCCATTGGCCCTCTTGGCTGCCTGGGCAATGAATACATATGAATATGTACAAACTCATTTTTACCTTTAGCAGTTTATAAGAAGCTCACAAGGTAATTGCCAGCTTTGGATTAACCAAGACTGTGCCAAATAGATAAATACTCTCATTTTTTATTGCATAAACAAAGAAATGCCATTGCTTGACTGGTTATGGTAGCTATTTACTTGCATTGCCATTGTTTTACTTGAAAAAGGTCTATCTGCAAAATACCTCAGGCATTTGCACAACCCACATAACTTCTGCTTCTATCAGAGATCTGTGTGAATGAAAGAAATCTCTAAGGCTTTTTAGGAAAACTCATCTATATTTAAATATATTCAAATGTTTTTTCTGTGCTATCTACAGAATTTTGAGGGAGAAAATGTAAAATTATTTTCTGGCCACTTTGGTTTCTTTTTTCAATATCCTGTGACCAAGTCACTACTTCAGCTATAGTGGACCCATGATCAAAGAGATCCCCAAATCTGTCAGTGACACTTGGCTTGAATTCAGGTATTCATCTGATGAGTCTTCTTTTTTCTTCCCTCATTATTCCCTGTGACAGTAAAGAGAGAAAAAATGTTACTTTCTTCTCCCAATCTCTTAACTAGTCATTCCAATCCAAGGCCCCGATGTCTCTCTTGATTGCCCTCAGATTTCTTGTCACAATTTCATAAGTGCCTGTAGGAGAAGGGTTGTTTTCTGATAGCTTTGGAACAGCTATGTTTTGCCCTTGAGTGAGGAATGCACACCTTATTGGTAATTGAGAGAAAGAAAGAAAGAAATGTAGGGGAAGATTTGCCCTTGATTGAGTTAGAGAAGGCCACGTTTAATCTTTGACTTAGAAAATAATGCAAGCATCTTGTAACTGAAGAGAAAGACTTGGCGGAATGGTTGGATGGGTTGAAGTATTGTTTTGTTATTTTAACCTATTGTATGCCTTAATTACACACATGCCAGTAGAAAATAACCAATTAAGATGTGGCCCATAGGCTTTCTAAAAGAGTATATAACTTTGCTGTATAACGTAATAAATGTCTTCTCCTGGTAACATCTTGGCCTGGAAGCTGTGCTTGTAGTGGCTCTAGGGTGATTGGACACCAAATCCATATTACTACAGTTGCCTGCTTGAAAACATTTGAGGGCTGTATCAGTGCAGGAAGCTTCCTCTTCACATCTTTAACTTGGGCACATGAATGCAAAAGACTTTCCTAAGACATGGTTCCTGTCAGCATACTGGGCCTTTTATTCCCTTCACAAGGGAGTCTTCCATGACAATGACCCTTCCTCTTTTTTTATTTTAATCTTTATGGAGGCAGTTTTGATATAGGGTTAAGCTGGTATTAATGGCCCTCTATTTTGAGAAGTCTTGCAAAGCAGCCAGTATTTTCATTTTAGAATAATAAACCTTTATTTCAGAATAAACCTTTATTTTAGAATAAACCAAACCAGGTTGGAAGAGACCTTCAAGATCATCGCTTCCAACCCATCAACCAAACCAACCCACCCAAACAGCTAACCCATGTCACCAAGTACCCCATCAAGTCTCCTCCTCAACACCTCCAATGTTGGCGACTCCACCACCATTGCTTGACACTTAATAAAATTAAAACTATGATAGGATTTAAGAAGCCTTTCCTCATGCAGCTGTGTGCTTAGATGTATTTCAACTGGTGCAACATATCCGTAATCTATTTAGAGACTTTATAACTTCTATTTGGGAATTGCAATTTGTTGACAATATTATGACTGATAAATGGAACTTTACAATGATAAAATTTTTGCCTTGAGATACAATAATGAAAATACTTATACACTTCTGGCTTGGAACCAGTTCTCTAGATTTTCCTGTGAATGTTTTTAACAGGTACAATACTGAGCTTCTAGTGGTACAATTTTGTCAATAAATGCATAAAATTTTCATCAGTGCAAAATTGTTTCTTCCTTCTTTACCAATTGTGCATAGAGAATTACTTTTCAGAAACCTATAACTTGGTATGTTCAATTAAAATTGCATAGAAAATTTACTTTTTGGAGGTGATATATTGACATGCTGTATCCCTTAGTTATTTAAGGCTAGGTAACAAGTTAGAAGATTCAATAACACAAAGGCACGCATTGACAAGTAAAACAAACGTTTTCCACGCTGTCACCATTTCAGAGCTCTGAAATGCCCACAGGAGCTCCTTTGCCCACCATTCGTTCAAGGACTCACATATTTCTATATTGTGTTGTAAATACCACAGTAAATGAGACATGCTGAAGGTCAGAAAGGACTTAGTTCCAGAGCTAAACTGTACTAATGCAACCATGTAGATCTGAGTGATACTCTTTTCAGGAAACACTATTGTCAAGTCTGCAAGCATTTCACAGGGGCAAAAATGACAGATAACTTTCTTCTGTAACATGTTCTGTATATTAGGTGAAAGTTGGACCTTGTTCTCCATTTTCTTGTCTGATATCTTGCGTCATTGGCGAGAATATTTTGATCCCAGTTTATTTCTGAAATGATTGTTCTCAGGCCTAAAACTTGTCATCTGGCTTTTTACTTGCTTGAGGTTTTTTTTCTTTGAATGTTAGTCATTTATGTCATTGGAGACAGAGCTTCCAAACTGTGAGTCTTCATATAAATTTGAGTCACAGAATCACAGATTCACAGAATGATGGTGGTGGGAAGAGACCTCTGGAGACTATTGAGTCCAAACCCCCTGCCAAAAAAGGATCACCTAGGGCAGGCTGCGCAGGAATGTGTCCAGGCGGATTTTGAAAGTCTACAGAGAAGGAGACTCCACAATCTCTCCAGGCAGCCTGCTCCAGTGCCCTGTCACCTTCACCATAAAGAAGTGTGTCCTTGTGTTGAGGTGGAAACTCCTGTGTTCTATCTTGCATCCATTGTTCTTTGCCCTATTACTAGGCAACAGTGAAAAGCGATTATCACCTTCATGCTGACACCCACCCCTCAGATATTTATAGATACTGATAAGATCCTCTCTCAGTCTTCTCGAGACTAAACAGCCCCTGTTCTCTCAGTCTTTCTTCATAGAAGAGATTTTCAAGTCCTGCAATCATCTTTATAGCTCTCTGTTGGATTCTCTCCTGTAGATTCCCGTCTCTCTTGAATTGGGGAGCCCAAAACTGTACATAGTATTCCAGGTGTGGTCTTATGATGGCAGAGTAGAGGGGGAGGAGAACCTCCCTAGACCTTCTGGACATGCTTTTCTTGATGCACCCCAGGATACCATTGGCCCTCTTGGTCACGGGGGCACATTGCTGTCCCATGGACAGTATTTAGTAAGCTTGAAAGAAAACAGGTCCTTTTCTTCAGGATGTTAATCTATTTCCCCTGATCTATTACCACTAATCGATCTTGTTGTGCAGGTTTATGCTATTATCATCTCTATAGTGTACTTGAATGAAGGAATTCAGAGGTATTTTTCTTGATTTTGAAGAGGAGGCTGCTGATTTCCACCAATTCTTTTGGCTAGCTCAGAAACATATTTCTATTATATATTGTATGCTTTTTTAAATTACCTGCCACTTCAAGTTCTACCTGTTGTCTATTCCACTATTGTAAAGAGATGATGTTTCATTTAATTCACACATTTTTATTAACGCCTGTAGATAAAAGGTATGGAAAAGAAGTTGCAAAAGATGCAGTAAAAAAAATGTTTTAGGAGTACTAGAGCTATCAGTGCTGGTATGGGAAAATTCACTGAAAATATTTGAGTGGGACTAATTGACAGAGAAATATTTTATCATGTATAGAACTAGCTGGGTGAAGTTGATAAATACTTGATAAAAATATGTCTTTAGTTACTTTCCTTGTTCACAAATAACCAGTAACACTAGCATTTATGCTATGACATGTTTAGATCACTTGCAGTTTGTCAAACTCTTTTTCATGCATAATTTTATTTATTTGAAGGTTGTTCTGCACTGATGAGGGGGTGGAGAAGTGGAAAATAGTTACTGCAAACCCACAGAGAAAAAGGAATGGGAAAAGGTGAAGTAACTTAAAAATCTAAACTTGTTTAAACATGGATAATATTTTAGCAAATGTACAAGTTAAAATCCTGACAGTGCAGATAATCAATTGCATGCTTCTTTCTTATCTTTAATCTGCAGATGTTTTCTCTAAAATATCTATATTCTCTTGGACTATTTTTCTTAAACTTTTTTTTTTTTACATGGAAGCCACCATCCTAAATGTGACTTCATACATACACAGTTATCGATATCAGAAACCAATCTGGAACAAAAGGTCATTAAGGTCCAGCACACCACTTACAGCAAGATTGTTTTTACTCTTGGTGTGTTTTGATATATACCTGTTGAGATATTGATCAGAATTTTTTTTTTTTAACTGAAACCCCAGCTTTCTTGTAGGGCCCTCTTCAGGTAATGAAAGGCTGCTGTGAGGTCAGTGGAATGAGTTTTAACAAGACCAAGTGCTGGGTAGAAATAGGGTTCACATATGTGGGGGGTTGAAAATTCCACCCAACATTAAATTTGTCACACCATCCCAGTTGGAAGCAAATGAAGCTGTGTTTACAAGCAAAACTACAATCTACAATGAAACACAATGAACATGTACAAAATATACAGTATTTACAATATTTACACATATTTAAAGTTGATAAACAACACAAGAACCCCTCTGGCCAAAGACCAGAGGAGCTGCTAATAGCTTTTCCCTCCCTGCCCCCTTTCTTACCTCCTTGGACACAAAGGGACAAGAGAAAACAGTAGAGGGTTAGAACTTAGGCAAAACAATGCAGCCAAGGTCAAGCAAATGCAAGTTAGTATCTCCCCAAGTGAAGAAGCCGAAAATGAGAAAGATTGTTTACCGAACTAATTCTTACAGTATATGTCTGTCCAATGGATTGTTTAGAATTTATCATTATTTTCCTTTTTATACCCAATAGTGATTTATTTACATTTTCACAGTATCACAGTATCACAGTATAACTAAGGTTGGAAAGGACCTCGAGGATCATCGAGTCCAACCTATCAACACAGACCCCATGACTAGACCATGGCACCAAGTGCCACGTCCAATCTCCTCTTGAACGCCTCCAGGGTCGATGACTCAACCACCTCGCTGGGCAACCCGTTCCAGTGATGAATGACTCGCTTGGTGAAGAACTTCCTTCTCACCTCGAGTCTAAACCTCCCCTGGCGCAGCTTGAACTTTCTGTTCAATATCTGCGGAAAAGTTTAAAGGTAGAGCCTATAACTACCACAACATATTTTAATGACTATTTATTTAAATAGGACACTATTATGCAATGTACAAACCTAAATATCTCTCCTGTATGTAGGTTAGAATTCACACAATTTCACACCTGTGCTTTAATGAAAAATAATACCTGATTTCTACATGCTAAGCATTTCAAAATGGCAATGTGACCTTTCCTGCAAAGCAATTTCAGTAAAACAATCACTTTTTAAAGCACCTTGATATTGAATCCTTAGAGAAAGCAACTCCATCTAAAAGATTGTAAAAGGATACTGTATTTTTGTTGCCAAGATATTTGCTACCTAGGAGTAATGTTAATTTTATTGTAGACCAAGAAAACATTCCATTAAAGCACTACTAAATAAATGAGATGAGATTCAAATAATAGCTGTTAGATCTTTTTTCAAGGTTGTAAATTGCAGGGGGTTTCTGCTAAAATTGCTATTGGAGGAAAGGTTTACTTCACACTATGCTAAGGTTCTTAACATGCTTTTAACCACAGCAACATTTATAATTTCTTCAAGAGGCTGCAAGAAAGGAGACTGAGCTTTTATAATGAAAATGAAAACTGCCATTTATCAACATTTTAGTGCTAATTTCAAATTACTTGAAATGCTTATTCAGTGTACTGAAACACTTATTCAATGAATATGTAAATTTAAGGGAAAAAAATTAATTCCTTTCAGACTTGACCCTTCATGGGATCACAAAACACTGTGTCGTTCTTATCTATAAATCCTTTTCCTCAGAGCCCAACCCCAGATTTTGTCAATTATTTCACCCTCTAAATCTTAATCATGGATGGACAACATATACTTAAAATTCCACATTTTTTCTCCATTTTCTATTTTTCCTTTAGCTGGACATATAAAATAATTATTTGAATAGACATTTTAATATTATTTTTTTAATTAATACATACTATTCAGTTAGTACATTAAAAAGGCGTATTAGGAGGTACGTTGTTTTCATGCTATAATCAATTTGTAAAAGGCAAAAAAGAACAGCACTTATCCAAGAAGGACAGAAAGGGGAAAACCCAGCAATTTCTCAACATTCAGTTATTATCTAAGGACTACAGATCCAAGCTAGAGGAGGGTAGATTTAGATTAGATGTTAGGAAGAAGTTCTTCACCATAAGGTTGTTGGCACACTGAAACAGGTTGCCCAGGGAAGTGGTGGAAGCCCCATCTCTAGATTTTTTAATGCCAGGCAGGATGTGGTTCAGGGCAACCTGATCTAGTGGAGGGTGTCTACTGCCCATGCAAGGGGAGTCAGAACTAGATGATCCTCGGGGTCCCTTCCAACCCTGACAATTCTGTGATTCTGTGATTTTACCATGCAGGAAATGAGACAATAATGTCTATTCTTGTGTTCTGGAAATAGTGACTTTGTATATTTAGAATATGTACTGAGTGACATTCTAGGATGAGCTATGAAATTTGCATGCATTTATCTGAGAAGTCAAAGAAGTAACTTTCATCTTAAGCAGTTGTACAATTTTTCTGAAAGGTACCGTTAAAGTGTTAAAAAATAAATCCAATATTGCAACTAGGACTTGCAGTTTTAGCTTTGTAGCACTAAAAATGATTCACGTAAAAATTTTTTGGCTGTTCTTGATGCTAATATTCACAGTGATATTAATTATATTTCTGAAAACTTTCCATGTAGTCACTGATAGAAATTCCCTCTGTCCTAGGAGAGGAAACACCTATTCAGATTCAGCTGAATTTACACTAACATAGCTGTTCTTCTATATCAACATGACTTCTCAGTATATTTCTTTGCAAGGAAAAGCTGTCTTTCAATTCCCTATTGTGATGGGTTAATGCCCATCCTGGAAGCAGGGGGGCATTTCTCTCCCTGCAGGGGGTTTTCCCCCTGGGAAACTAAATTAGTCTGTTCCACTCCCCCTCCCTGCCCAGCAAGGCTATAAAAAGGAGGATACTGCAGCCATTAAGTCTCTTCTTGGCCCCTGCCTTTTGCTTGGATGAGGACTGCTGCTGGTTCCCCTACTTCTCTGCCACGTGGTCCTCCTTGATGTACCCATGCCTTTGCAAAGGACTGGTTTTGTATTTCGTGTTTCTTTTTCTCCCATCCACCCTTGTTCCTTACCCTTGTGAACCCTACCTATTATTGTTACATATATATATAATGTTTAAACAAAATTCTTTACCTCTCTACTTCCAAGCCAAATTCGAATAATTTCTTTTCCTCTCTATTGGGAAAGAGGAGGAGGGAGTGGGGAAGGGATCCTCAGCCTGGCCCCCATCTGAGCTCTTAAGTCCAAGTTAAGGCTCAAACCACCACACCTATTTAGGGATTTCAGTAATATAGCTAAAAGACAGAATTTGACACCATGAATCTGTGGCTATGACTGAATACAAGAAATTAATTCAATGGGATCACTTCTCATCTTTTTGCTCTGGATTTCAACAAGTAGATTCACAAGGTTTATTCTTTGGGACATCATTCATTTCCACAAATATTCTTAATAGCATTCTTCCTGAACATTCACCATTCCTCTCTTGCAACATTATCTGGACTGATTCGTTAACATCTGATGAAAACTGGTGAGATGGTGGGTCAAATAAAGAAGAAAAGCGAGACATTCCATTATGTCCTAATAATAACCACTGCTGGGCCTGGGAGCAGAGCACAATGTCATCTACTGATTTCCTTTTAAAGCCTGTGTAAGCTTAAAGGATGTCACATATTTCTAATTGTGTTCCCTATTTTAGATACTGGAAATTATCTTACTGCATGACAAAAGGTGTCACAGAAAGTTTTTAGGCTACGCTGATCAGAAACCTTACTTGTTTCAAGCTTGATAGAAGATAGGTCAGCATTTGCTATAACCCTCCACTGCAGAAATTAATAATTAGACAAAAATGGGTTTATCCATAGAAATTTCATCTTCTTCCCTGTTTCTTTCAAGATTTCCCTCTTCTGTGAGTGGGAGGGGGATGTAAGAAACACACTGTAGTTTACAGAAAAATTTTGCTGTGGAGCTACTACAACAGCAATCTTGCCATCATGATCCTTACTTTGGAGAGCTGGATTGCACTTTCAGAATGCTGTCTGTCTCTAATATTATTAAACAGATAAAGATCCTTTCAACTTATCTGGGACTCTGTTCTTCTTGATAAGGATTAACTTTTGTGAAAATTCACTACCTTGCTGTGACAGACTCACATGCAGCATGCAAAACTGCAGAAGTGCAATGTTCTTTCTAGAGTGTTAAAAAAACTATTTGCACACCAATGTCATTGAAAAATATATCACATGCAGCCCTATGTCACCTCCTTAGCCCACAATAATTAAGAGGCCTCATTTATGGAACTGGGAGAGAACTCTGTTGCTGCAACAGGCAATAGGTTAACTGATAAATTACATGCAAACTCCCCCTCTTGGGTCTTTTTGCCTCTGACTCAAAGAGAAAAGCTTTCTAAGGCAGCTTCTAAGGTACTACTTGAGAAAAGCACAATATATTCTTTTGAATTAAGAGAGAGTCACTTAGCATTTCTTAATTTGTATTTCTTGTTCTGTGTTGTGATCTATATAAATTTTTTGGTATTACAGATTAGCTCTTCTGCAGCCTTTCTGTTTCCCAACAACACAGAAGTGAGGGGAAAAGTAACACATAAAAAAAACACCTCTGGGTTGGGATAAAGAGCTGAGATAAAAAGAGTTTAATAGAAATGAGATAATATAATGCACAATTACACTACGCTGTTTGTCAGAAAAGTGCAGCAAAATGTAGAAAAGCAGCAGCATAAAGCAGAAAACAGAGTTGCCCAACTCCCAGCAGTCCTGCCACCATCCCCACAGAAAAGTTGTCAACACCCAAACCCAGAATCCAGAAGCAGCAACCAGAATGGGAAGCCTCTCATGTTACAATCGGAACTTCAAGCCCCACAATGCTTTGAGCCAGACAGCGCTTTCATTTTGAAGCTGGCATGAGTGTATTGGGTAGGACTGAGCTGGAGTTAATTCTCCTCACAGCATCTTTCTAGTGCTGTGGGGTTTTTCGCAGCAGTAGCTGATAACATAGCAGTGATTTGGCTACTGTTGAATAAGTATCCAGGCTGTGTCCTCTCAACATCTCCCTGCCCCAAGAGTGCATTGAGGGGTGGGCAAGATCTTGGGAGGGGACATGGCTGAGCCAGCTGACTCAGACTGGTCAAAGAGATATTCCATACCATATGACGTCAGCTCAGGTATAGGAATGAAGTGAAAGAAGGAAGTGGGGGATTCTTCCATGGCATCTATCCTCCCAAGTAACCACCAAGCTTAGAGAGCCCTGCTTCCCGAGACCGACCATCGTCCTGCTGATGGGAAGTAGAGACTAATCTCTCTCTCTCCACTTTTTGCTTCCGCGCGGTCTATCACTGTTTGCTTATTGCAAACTATCCTATCCTATTACTATCCTATCCTATTACTGGCTTCTGTTACATTTTTTTTCCCCTCTCCCCCTGTCCACTTAAGAGGGGAAGTGGTAGAGTGGCTTTGATGGGCATTTGGCCTCCAGGCCAGGGGCCAATCCGCCACACCTGAGGCAGGACAGTTTTGAGTAACAACAGGAGATTTTTCAACTCAACCCATGACAGGTATAAATAATTAAAGTAGTGTGGTGTAACAAGTTGTATTCTGAGAAATAACAGCTACAGCATAATGAGTTGCATTATGCTTTTTAGAACAGAAGAAAGGCAACATTTGCAGTGAAATAGCCTTGAAGAACTTATAGAGGAGCTGACTGTTTAATAATTACTGTTACTTGGTCTATGTTAGAACAGGTCTGTTCTTTCTCTTGTGTCATACTTATGTGTCATTTTGATGACATTATAACTGTCATCAATTACACTTTTTGTGCAACATGAAAGAGGAACTGAAGGCTGTTTATTCATGTCTCTGAATTGAATAGTAAGCAGATGCTTTGGTTGTACAATTTGTTCAGTGTGGGAACTCTGATACAGTAAAATAGATGCAAGTTTCATACTTAAAGATTTCACCACACAGTCAGAATGGCAATGAAATATTCTGCAACATCTATTTACACTAAGTTTATTTCCTACTGATCTGACACCTATCTTTTGAGACAATTGACTGAAATCCGCAAAGCAAAATCATTTGTCCTGGAGTCTCTGAAAGGTGTGTGAGTTGTCTATACAGTAAGGAGATTACACACATGCCTTAAAGAATGAGAAGAAGGAGTATGTCCAAGCCAAATGCCCATATTCCTGAAATCTTGCCTTTCTCATCAATATAGTCACTGCATTTTGTAACTAAAACCTGTGTGAAACTGCTTCACAGCCTACAGTCTTTGCTTTGATTTTGATACTAACTCCTGTGGATGAGAACATCAGTGAAGGGCAGTAACCAGCTTTTGCACAATATGCTATTATTTGCAGAACTGATCCAGAAGGTAGGTCCTGGTGAAGAGCCCATTTATGCCGTCTACATTCATATCACTGTAAGGCAGTCAGTAACAGTAACCTTTGGAGCCTTTGAGTCTCCTTCCAGCAATCTCTTACACTGTTTTGGGAGAATTGTTTTGATATGGTTTGGCATGGTTTGGTTTTTCCTAGACACCTGAATACAGTACTTCTAGGAATTCACAGTAGCAAGGCTGAAGGCACAAAGCATGATGAAAAATTGAGATAGTACCAGTACAGATGCACAAAACAAGACAGGGAGAAGCTTCCTGAACTGTTTTCTTAAGAGATGAGTACCTGTGTCCCACTTGCTAGGAAGTTGATGCTTCAGTGTCCTTGTCACATTATTTCTCAAATTTGAACAATCTTTTATTTATGTACTCTGATTTATGTGTACTCCAAATGTTGGAATGCCTATTTTTCACTAAAGGCAAGTTCTACTCTTTTGGCATTGCTTTTATGTTTGCATAAAGGAAAATACTGTTCTGTGATTGCATTAAGATATGAATTTCAGTATATATCACTTATGTTACTCCAGAAAACAGATCTTGTCTTACTAGTAAGCAAAGAGAACTTTATACATTGCAGATAAATGGTTTGTTTCCAGCTCCAGCCAAATACTGAGTGTTTCCTATTCAGTAGGTGATTTGTTTGTAGTCAAGTAGATATTAGTCCTAGCTGTGTCCACAACAGCTAGGGCTGTTTCAAAGACAGGTCTATATAACAGGCATCAGCTGTGGCAAATAGAACAGGAGTCCCAAACTCAGTTGAACGTGCAGAATAATTTCTCAGGTTGGAAAACAGCAGAACGCTCCTAAGGGGGTATTTCTCCATGACAGAAATTGAGAGAGGGGCAGGAAAGTTATGATTCTGTTTATGGAAAGCCCAGTTAAAGAATGGCTTTTGTCTGAAGGCCTGGAATTGAGACTTCATCTTATATCAGTCATCCTAGGAATTAGCTGATTTTGCTGCCAGAATGAAATGAATTACCTTCAATTCGAGCAAGAGTAGGTGTAGGTATAAAGTGCATAATTTCTTTTTGTTTTCTTTTTAAATCTCTTTCCTTTCTCTAAACTTCTGTTTTGATCATTGCTTTGGTGCATACTGAGATTAAACTGTTACAATATGTTGATATGCTCTTGAGTGCGTTGTGCTCTCACTCATGTTTTGTTTATATAGACTTTGCAGAAGTCTAGAAACATATGTAACACAGATAAATGAACTAAATGCTTTCTAAACAACATGAGAGGAAGCAAATTATGTTTAAAAAAGCAAAATACAGGTTTGTATAGATATAGCTTTGAATGGAGTAACACTGCTAACATAGAGTAAAAACGCATTTTACAATGTTCAGCCATGGTTTATTTATCCTAATTGCTTACAAGTTGAATTAATAACAAATCCTTGAACCAAACCCCATTTGTTATTGTGCAGACTAGTCTTCTATTAGTAACACTAATTTGAAAGACCATTGGCAGAATTTTTTAAAAGCTTTTTTATCTGATAAGGTGCTAGAAAGATGATAATCAGGGTGGGAAGGATCACACAACTGTAAATTAAGCGTGCTCTGTCCTGATCTGATATCATCTAAAACTGCAACAACTGCTCCAAACATTGCTGCACCAAGGCTCACAGAACATGAACAGAAACTGTGTAACCTGTATGTGCAACAGATAGACATGATGAAAGGGATCTATGCAATACAAGAATTTAACAGAATCTGCAGGTCCTGTATTTATTTCCCAGCCACATAAAATTTAATCTAAAATTCTACTTCTGTTTTCAGCATTAAGCATAAGAATTAAAAGTAGTGTTCACCTTGAACATCCACAATAAAATTCCATATAATAAAATAGATGCAAACAGAATATTTAGACTTTCAGATATATTTGGTTACAAGTCTTTACTTCTCATGTTCTTTTCCTAAGTTTTGTAATAATTTGTTTCCTGCAGCTGTGTCTGGCCTTGTGAGTAGATAAGTGAATAAGTAATTACAGAGAACAGACAAATAGGCACAAAACCTATGCAAACATCTGTGCAAATAACTGTGTAACATGAGACACCCATGTCCTGTGTTGCATCAAAAGAAATGACACCAGCAGGATGAGAGAAGTGATTCTCCCCCTCCCTCTAGCTGGAGTACTGAATCCAGTTCTGGTGCTGCCCTCAGCGTAAGAAGAACATAGAATTGCTGGAGCAGATCCAGAGGAGGGTTGCAAAGATGGTCAGAGGGCTGGAGCACCTCCCCTATGGGGACAAGCTGTGAGAGTTAGGGCTATTCAGCCTGGAGAAAAGAAGGCTCCAGGGAGACCTTATAATAGCCTTCCAGTACCTGAAAGGGGCCTACAAGAAAGCCAGGAAGAGACTTCTTTTACAAGAGTTTGTAGTGATAGGATTAGAGAGAATGGAGTAGGGTAGATTTAGACTGGATTCTAGAAAAAAATTCTTTATAGTAAGGGTAGTAAGACACTGAAACAGGTTGCCCAGGGAGGTGATGGAGGCTATCACCCTAGAGGCCAAATTGGAGGAGGCCGTCGGCAACCTCATGTAGTGAACAATGTTCCCCCTATTGCAGGGGGATTGGATGATCTTTAAGGACCCTTCCAACCTAATCCATTCTATGAATCTTAGAGCTTTTCAAATAAAGGAGAAATAAAAACATTGAATGAGCTACTAACAAATATAGAATACAAAAATTAGTAGATTTAGACTCAAAATTGACAAAAGTTTTCAGATACTATGCCTGAATCTTGATATTCTTTTCATTCTATAATACTGACAGGCTATTGAATTTCTAATAGTATTGCAGTAGTATTGCAATCTGATGTGAACTGCTCACTTGTATTTACATCTTCTAACTTGATAAATACTAGAAAAGAGAAAAGCCACACATCTGGCTTCCTTATTCTTCATTTTAAGCAGAGAAACTCTTGGTAGAACAAGTTCCTAGTAAATTTGAACAAAAAAAATCTTGCCTGCAACATCAATATTGCATTGATCTTTGGCACATATACAAAAAACATTATTGTTTTTCTCTGTTTTTCTTTATTGTTTTATAGAAGGTATTATGTTTTTGAAGACGGAAGAGAGCTTCAAGGTCACCTGTCACCTTTTAGCAAAATAGAGAAATACTTTAAAATTATTTGGATTCTATTTTAGTTTGTTTGTGGGGTTTTGTTTCTTTGTTTGTTTGCTTTTCTTAAAGTAAACAGATACAATTTGTGATTAAAAAGTAGTTTTCTGCATTTTTTATGTCTTTACACATAATAAAAAGACACCAGCCATATAAAGTATCAGTGGATATTGAATGATTAACTGTTACAAATGAAAGTGATGTAACAAAAAAAAAACCAACAAATGAACAAATTCTAACAGAAAATACAAAATTTCCCTGAGATTTATGCGTGGGATAACAAATAATTAATTGTTATTATTATATTATTAGACATCCATAGTTGTCATTCCCATTGAAAACCTAAAGAAAACAGAGGGAATCAATAAAATCATTGTGGCTGATTGCACTGTGGTAAAATTTTGTACTCCATGTGGTTTTCCCTGAGACTGAAATGCATGCCTAGATCCTACTTAAGTAGTGTAGGTCTCATCTTGGCACAGAATAGTGCACAGAATAATACAGTCACAAAATGTATGCCTTTTTTTCCCAGATTGAAGTGGAGAATATAATTTACACTACCTAAATGAAAGCTTTCTTCTAGATTCATTTGAGTTTACATCAGTCCAGTAAATTTCTGACAATTTACAACTGCACACAGGGATCCTTCATATAATCATCAAAAAGAGATGTGAATCTTCAAGCAATTATCTATACCATCATATGTCAGATGTCACATGTAGATATCCTTCCAGTAACTATACTTACTTTTTACAAGCATAGTAAGATAATTGCTGTGCCGTTAAAAGCCTCATTCAGCAAATCTCCTACTTTCATATTTAATTATACATTTAAGGATGTAGCAATATTAAAAACAACAACAACAAACAAAAACACCCCACCAGTGACAGCCAGAAGAATGATATCATCTTTGTACTTCAGTTATTCACAATTTGTTTGGCTCAATACTTACCTGCAGCTCCTATTAACATCCGAACCACTTTGGTATTGTGGTGATGACAGACAAATACGTGAGTCTTGTGGAACAGACTAATGAGGAATCTCAAAATCATTAATGACGTGTACTTCATTCTCTTAGCTGTCATCCATTTATCTCCATCTCTTTGGCATCATCCCTGTAACACCTTTACTTGGTACTAAAAAGATTAAATGAATTAAAAATGCATATGTTTTAAAAAATCTTGCAAGGGTAAAACATACTCAAGAGAAGAGGAAAAGAAATGAAGATGTGTTTCCTATGCTTTTGCAACATGAGAATAGATTCTTTCTAATAAAGTAAAATCTCTAATGCCCTTCTTGACTTTGGAGTGTTGGTGACTTCTGTGTTATATCTAGAATAAACCAGAATAAACCTTTATTTAGAATAAACCAAATCAGGTTGGAAGAGACCTTCAAGATCATCGCATCCAACCCATCAACCAATCCAACCCACCTAAACAACTCCCAAGCAGAAATTCATTGAGCTCTTCCATCCATGGGTCATGAGTATTTTACCTGGATTTTAGTTAGGGTATTTGTTGTCACATAGTTCCTATTACCATGAAATGTTTTTGGAATAACAACTCCGTAGCAAAGCATGAACGAAATTGCATATGGTCTAAGTAACAACAGAATGTAACAGCTAAATGGACTCCATTGTTAAATGGAATCCTGTTAAAATTGTTTTGATTTAGTGGTCTCAGCTCCTCACCTTCACACAATAATTTGCTATGGCTGAATATTTATTTTATTAAAAAATAATATTCAAAAATTCAAGTAAAATTAACACAATTTGATGGACCATCAAAGTGGGAGACTAAAGCAGGAAAACCTTCATATATTAATTGTGGGTATGGCTGCATCATAAATCTAAGTGCAGGAAAAGAGGGTCAATAAAGCTACAACTATATCACATTTTATCTAAGACACTGTATCCATTGTTTTGGTTATTTTGAGTACTCTGATTCCTTTAAATTATTTTGCTCTTACTGCCCATCCAGCTGCATAAATGTTATGGTAGAGTAGAACTCAAAGCATATCCTAATGGAAGGTAGTTCACTTAGAATTCACATTTCCAATAGTCACACCACAATGCTGTAAAGAAATATCAAAGCCAGGATGCAGCAGTCCTTGACAATTTTCCAGAACACTTTTTAGCCCTACTGCACTCCATGATTGACAGGAAAGCAGCAGACAAAAAAAACCCAAAGATTTATAACAGAAAATGCATCAGAATCAAGTAAGTGACATAAATTATTAAAAGAAGATGTTAGTGGAGTCCTTTTCCCATGAGAAATTCTAAAACATCATTATAAGTTAATGAAAGCATTATCTCTTTTATTTTCTGATAATTGAAAGATGTGCTTGTTAGAGAAGAGGCTAAAAGTAGATGCATCATCATAATATTTCTCATGTAGGATGCAATTTTAGGCATGTGATTTGCATCTCAGAAACTAGTTATGTCTTGTCATCTTGTGGTCTAATTATGTTCTGGTTTCTCTTAAGTTGTTATCTTTGTACTACTCTTACTGTAGATGTCCTGCCAGTGTATATTACTTTGTAAGTATTTCTTTCAAATTAGAACAACACTGAATTTGAATAATTTCTCTCTAGAAAGGTAACTGCACTGCAGAGAGTTGGACGTGGCACTTGGTGCCATGGTTTAGTCATGAGGTCTTGGGTGACAGGTTGGACTTGATGATCTTTGAGGTCTCTTCCAACCTTAGTGATACTGTGATACTTTGTATACAATTCCTGAACATTTTTGTTATTTTGATATCTTTTTAATTTCTTGGTTACTTCATCTTACCATTACTGAAGTTTCTCTTCCCTTCATTCCTGCAATATACAATAAGATGCTCTTTTGTATGCTTTATTAACACAGCTTTTTTTCCCCTCATAATCCTCCCTGCTTCAATTATGTCTTTCCATTTTGGTCTCCTGTTCTGCCTTAAGCATAAATGATTATTCTCTTCCTCCCAAGATCTTGCCTTGTAAATGGTATTTTCTTGCTTCTCTGCCTGCATTTTTAGCAGTTAATTGGGAAGGTATAAAAGGTATAAAAGTGTCATCCTTCACAAATATTTGAGAATCACTGAGTTGTTTTAAAAAATATGAACTACTCCAATCAATTATATTGTCCTTTCCTTTGCCCTTTTTCTTTCTCCTGTTATAACAATTGTGTAAAATTGAGTTTTTGCTGTTCTGCTCCATTGAGTATCTGGAGGAAACCTTCACATATTCTTGAGAGCCTGTGGTCCTGTGTTCCATGCCTCTGAAAGTAAATTCAGTCTCTGCTAAACAGTGATGGTGGAGAAATTCACTTAAGAGAATTTATAATGATTTCCTCCTTTCAAGGTCTGACCACAAGTGACAATTAGTTGGACCAATTACAATAATGGAATAATAGCAATGTAATTGTGTTTCAAGAAATTGACAAAACCTAAAAAGGTTTGAAGGTTGAAAGATGATGAAAATTGCTACTTGTCCTGTATGATAACAAGGTAGACAGCAGTTGTTTTTGAGAATATATTCTCTATAAAACTTTTTTACAACAAATTTATACTCATATCTATAAATTATGAGTCATAATATAACTCTTAATGGAAACTACAATTATGTGACTCTCATTTAAATGAAAAGTAAATTACTCTATGCAATACATGTACTATAACTCTATCTATAGGAAATAATTAAAATGCATAAAATAGCAAGAGCTAGTCAGTGATGGATATATCATAAAATGAAAACACCTAGAATGCAGAATATATAAGGGGGAAAACAACAGGTTCAGGTCTACAAGACTTTTTAAACAGCAAATAAAAAGATATGAAAATACCATAAAATAATATACCACAACACTGACAAAATCCTTGGGTTTTGTTTCATTTACTCTTTAAAGGCTTTGAAAAGTCAGGTGCTTAAAAAAATAAAAAACACAGATCCATCCCACTCCTATGACAAATGCTTTATAGATGTTGGCAAGCAAGAATCAGAACACAGAAGTCTGATTCTTATTTCTGGTTTGTTTGTATGTTTCCAGATTCCATACCAGATTCCCTATAACTTTCTGGATTTACAATATGAAGACTTCTTCAAAAAATATCTTTGAACCACAATTTCTGGTTTGGGTCTGTTTTTTGGTTGTTGTTTTTTTAATGTGGCCATGGTATTTGTGTTATTACCTCCTTGATCTGATTTAATGAGATTCATTTTCCTTTTGCAAAATTTGCTAAACAGTCGACAGCATCCTTTGAAAAACAAGGCAAGGAAGTGACAAAAAGGAGGTGATGACAAGAATTATATGGCTTTTTAGAAGAAAAGCTCCATTAAGCTGTCATATTTTCATTGTCATTATCTGTTTATATGTCAGTAGTGTTCAGAGGTCTCAACCCATGTCAAAATCCAGGAGTGCTGAGGATACTAAGAACAGCCTGTGCTCAAAAGCACTTATAACTGAAATAGTCAAAAGACAGGATAAAGGGAGAGTGGATCCGTTCACAAAGAGCTGAATCTGAAAACCATAGAATCATGGAGTCACAGAATGCACTCAATTGGAAGAGCTCTCTAGATGTCATCTACTCCAACCACCCCACAGTAAGCAAGGGACATCCCTAACTGGATCACATTGCTTGAGAACACCATTGAGCCCAACCTTAAATGTCTTGAGGGATGGGGCCTCCACCACCTCCTCTGGGCAATCTGTTCCAGTGTTCCATGGCCCTCATGGTAAAGAAATTGTTCCTAATGTCCAATCCAAATATACCTTTCTCTAAAAACCCTACCCCTTGTCCTAGGGCCCCTTCAGGTACTGGAAGGCTGCTGAAACATCTCTTCAAAGCCTTCTCTTCTCCAGGCTGAGCAACCCTAACTCTCTCGGGCTGCTTTCATAGAAGAGATCCTCCAGCCTTCTGATCATTTTTATGTCCCTCCTCTGGATCCATGAGGTCCATGTCCTTGTGTTGAGGGCCGCAGAGTAGGACACAATATTCCAGGTGAGGTCTCACTAGAGCAAAGTAGAGGGGCAGAATCACCTGTCACTGGCCACACTTCTGATACAGCCCAGGATGCAATTGGCCTTCAGGGATGCAAGTGTGCGTTCCTGGCTCATGTCCTTTTCTTTGTCCACCACTCTCTCCAAGTCCCTCTCTGCAGAGCTGCTCTCTGTGACATCATCCCCTAGCCTATACTGATAATGAGGAGAGATGAAAGGTAGGTTTTCTTATCACGCTAATATAGGCATTATGGATGACATGAACATCTCTAAATGCAGTACGTTGACCCTACACTCATCTAGGGAATGAGTCCTGGCCCCATTGACAAGTGGCCTGGGCTCACGCTGTTTGGAGCTTCCTCTGCCTCAAGTAGAGGAGTGCAGAAATAATACAAGGCACCTGTATCAGTTCTTCTCTAGCTGTCATGTGGTTCTCTGTGGCTCACAAAATAACTATTATTTTGTGCACACACACAAAAATAACTATTATTGTGTGCTCTTTCTAGTTCCAACTGTTGTAATAATACACCATGAATTTCCTGAATCCGACTTAGAGAATGGGTTGCAGTCTCTTGCAGTCAGGCTCTTGTTATGGCCAAAAGGAACACATCCTGCATGTAAAGGGGGAATTTTTTATTAATGTAAGTAAAGTCTTAATAATCTAATCAAACAATTAGTTTTAGATCAGGTATCAGTATGCTAGCATGTGTATATTATACAGAAGATATTATTGCTCAGATTTCTAGAATTCATCCTGCTATTAAGGTCATCTTTCCACTGTCCCTCTTAGCACTAAACATCAATGGTTTCAGTTTTGGAGGAGGACTATGGCAAACTTCTGATGTTCCAGGTCCTTCGTGGGGATGAAGGTCCACATTTATTATATATAGTGCTTTACACATGCTGTATACTAGGCCTTTGTTCTCTCTTAACTCAAAGCCTGTTTTTACTTGGCTTCTGACCTTGCACTTTTTTCTTTTTCTTTTTTTTAACTTCTTAAATAGACATTGGTGAGTAGTTCATAGCAAGGTGCCACTGCATTACATTTTTCTTTCTTAATAGACCACTTTTAAAAAGCTCATGAGAATGTAGAAGTGTGCAGAGTAACATATAAATGACTTAACTCTATAAAAACTGTGATTTTTGAGGGAAGTGTTCAATGGCAACACCCCATTGTCTGGAAGCTGTATTAACTCAATGGAGCAACCTATTTTGGCAGATGTACTAATCCAGAAAATAGAAAACATGAAACTCAATTACTTCTTTCCCATAACCTCAGACAAATTTAAGCCACTTGTAAGTTCAATTTAGAGAAGTGGCAGACTTATAAATTGCTTACAAATTGCCTTAGGTTTATAGGTAAGATGAAGCAAACACATAGTGCAAGATATTTGGAAAAGCATTTATGAGCCCTCTAAAAATGCTGTAATGAAGTCCTAAATAATTTATTCCAGGATCCTTTGTCAATGCTGAGAGGTGCTCCTAACTTCTGAGTCAAATTTCAGATACCATTCACAAGTATCAATAGATTTATCAGCTTTCTGGTTTGTTTTTGTACTTTTTCATTTAAGTGATATTTATGTCTGGGCATTTTAAAACTGATTTTAAAAATCAAGATACCTGTGTTATTAATTACAGCAAAACTTCAATGAAATCATATTCTCCAAACCTATAAATTGACTATGTAAAAAGCTTTGCATTTTATAGATCGCTTGCTACACAATTGGACAAAATAATAATTAGTGCATATCCAGAGCATTAAATACATTGCTGAACACACAGATGAGCAAAAAATCCCAGCAGCCTTTTTTTTTGGTATCAAATATTTCCCCATAATGAGTGGTATTGTAGCCTGTTGACCTATTGTGCAAGCACTGCCTCAGTCCTCTCTACCGAGAGCTGCTGCTCAACTTTCGTTGTGGCCATGCCTCACTCGGGAATGTAACTCAGTTTTTCAGAGTTGTCACAGAAACTTCTTGCTGCAGGAAAATGTAATAAATGACAATCACAATGCTGTGCATGAGACAATAGACAAAACTCAGGAGGTCTTAAGTGTCAGCTCCAATTATAATTAATATATCACAGGCTTCCATAGCATTGTATTAGCCTTTATCCTGTCTCATGAATTGACATATTGGGTAAGGATATTGGTATTGGTGTGTGCTAAAGGATACATATTTTGGTTTTTAGTATCCTCTTACCTGAATATACCTAGTAATGACAGTGTGTTTCTAAACAACTCCTAAAATTATTATTTTGATAGTCTATATAAAGTACTCTATAAAAAACAAGACAGAAACTTTTGATGATACTATATCTTACTGAAGTCCATAACTGCTATAAAGCTATGAAATATCTTTATAGATGCCTTGATTTAATAATGAGAACTCTTGAAAATATATTGCATAGCTAGATGTCTCAGTATAATCTTCACTGACTGAGATAGGTATTTCATTTAGAAAATCTCACCTATCTCTGGATCTTTGCTTATGTGCTTGTACTGCTGTTTGGGTTAATAAAAGAGTCTGCAGAGATGCACTGTAATTTACTGAAGCCTGGCTTCTTTGGAATTAGTTCATTTGTAGTGTATAGCCATTATACTTAATGTATTTCAGTATTAGATAACTTAACTTTCCATTCTGGTTTTACCCTTGTTGAACAGCCTTTACTATATCCTCTCTTTTTTTCACCAATATTTACTCTTTTCCAATGATGCACCTGAAGAGTGCAACATAGTAAAACCACCAAAACAGATGTTTCTTCCTTTCATAACCCCACAAAATGAAATAAAACCACAAACATTTCCTGTCATGTCTTGGTGAAAGAGAATCTGAAATATTCAAATATGCCAACAAATATTTTGTTTGTAAGAAGTACTACTACATCACTCTACCAATTAAACTCCATTAAAAAAAACAACCACAAACCAAACCAAACCAACCAACCAACCACCAACCAACCAGAAAACAACAACAACAAAAAAGGAACAAACAGACGCTCCCCTCCTGGAAAAAAAAAACACAAACAAAATTCTGTTCATAAAGTCAATTAAAATTATGAGAGAGGAAGATGCACACACAGCTACATCTCACAGCCACTAATGTGTCATTAGCTGTCCATGAGATAATCCAACCTTTATGGGATGTTCCAAATATTTAGATTTGATGTTGGTCTCTTCTCCCAGGCAGCCAGTACCAGAACAAGAAGACACAGTCTTCATGCTGCGCCAGGGGAGGTTTAGGTTGGATGTTAGGAAGAAGTTCTATACAGAGAGAGTGATTGCGCTATGGAATGGGTTGCCTGGGGAGGTGGTGGAATCGCTGTCATTGGAGGTGTTCAGGAGGAGACTTGATGGGGTGCTTGGTGCCATGGGTTAGTTGTTTGGGTGGGTTGGATTGGTTAATGGGTTGGACGCGATGATCTTGAAGGTCTCCTCCAACCTGGTTTTTTTATTATTATTATTATTATTTTTATTATTATTATTATTATTATTATTATTATTATTATTATTATTATTATTATTATTATTATTCTAGTGGTTAGTAGATTTCTTTGGCTATTAGGTTGTTTTAGAATTAAATTTAGGGCTTATCACTAATGTCTTTCTGTGAAAAAGTGGGCAAGATATGCATGTTTAAAGACAACCTAGAGTGAAAGATTTCTCATTGTAGGATGTTTAGGATCCGAACTTTGGTTTCTACAAGCATGTGATAAAATAGGAAATGAAGGATATAATGATTGACCTTTTTTGCATTTCTGAGAAATGTTTCATAAAATTTATTATAAACTTACTATATAGAGTATTGCTCTCCTGATGGAATTAACATAGTATTTTTTTCTCAGAAAAGGAAAAAGAAAGGAAAAGGGATTTCAAAGTGTGTTGGTTCCAAGAAATTAGCTGCCAGATCTCCTTACTGTTAGTTTCCTGCTTTTCCTACTACACTTCAGTACATCCTGTGGCGTGTTACTATGAATCATGTTTATCATAACTTTTCCAACAGAGAATAACCTGTCACTACCATATGACATGAGATTTAATCAAATGTCCAAATATGACTTTTTAACAAAAACTGGTACATTTTAACAAAGTGAAGGAAAAGTCTATGTGAGGAGAACACAAACATTTCAGTTCCTGTTGTTAGAAAATAAATCAGTGTTTGGGGCTACTACTGGTCTCTGTTTTTCCAGGACACCAGTGAAAGTTCAGATGAAATTTAAACCATCTTTTCTGCATATTCTTGAAACCAATTTCCTTCTGTTGCTTGAGACTGTTAGCCATTCTTTTTCTAGTTCTGTAATAATAACAAGTCAAAATAACCCATTTAGCTATTAACAAGTGTTGCATTTCTAACAACAAGTATAGTAAGGTACTGGATTTTGTAGTCAACTATTTATGATGATATTAAGCATCACAAACAAAAGAACACACTAACATTGTCCTTGGAAATAGAAAAAAAAAAAAAGGGCAAACCATTGAATTCATTATCTTTCTCTTGGGGCAAGTAATATGAATGCATCTGTCAATCGTTTTAAAACGATGACCACTTTACCATCTCCCTAGGCAAATTTTTAATTTATATGCAGTTATATTACAGATGTACTTTCCACATCTTACATAAATAAATCCCTAATATCTCCAAAGATTTTTAGCAAATTGCAGAAAGGCTCTTTTATTAATAATTCTGTTACGATGTAATGGTTCTTCTTGTCATCAGGTCAAAGTTTTGCTGTATTCCCTTAGGGAATCAGTGCTGTACAAATTCTGAGCAAATTAGTTTAAATGGAAACAAATTAACAATGAATCATGCAAACTGACCTTTACTTGTTAGTTGCAATGCTAGATTCTTAGCTGTAAGTCAGTAAATGCTCAAGACAAGTTATTAATTTAAGGTTTATTCACGTTTATGTGATGTAAATTTTGATTCAGCAAAATATCCTGAATTAATTTCCTTGTATGGATAATCTGAGTGGAAAGGAGACATATGAAAGTCAAAGCGCAGAGAAAGGGTGGAAGAGATACAAGGCAGAAGAAAACTGCTATATGTAAGTTTGCACAGGCATGTAGGATCTTTAAGGGATGTGAATACACACATCTGAAACTTATAGGTAATCCTTGGTTCTGTTACAATAAAAATACATTGGATTAGTGATCTGCTATTAGTGCTAGGCACTTTGTGACTCCTCTGTTAAAGATGGCATGTACTAAAAATTACAGGCATTTTTGACTTTGAAATGTGCCTCCAGAAGCTCTGGGTCCTAGATGCATCAGAAAATGTGGCCAAGACCTTTGCTGAATGAGTGCCATCCATTGAATTTTGTCTCTGGATGATACTAACAGTTATCCATGATAAATGAAAAACACAGGAAGATTTTGGATAGATGTCTTTATGAGAAGAAAATAACCATGTTGTTTGAAGGTGGTAAGCATGTTTACAATACAGAGAAGTGAAAGTGAAAAAGAGATACGATGCTTTATATCAATGATGTTATGAGATTTCTGGTGTGGAAGACATGAATCTGGACTGTAGCAAGTTGGATGACCTAGGGTTTGGCTGGAAAGCAGGACAGCGGCAAGTCAGAGATCTGGAATGTTGTGTAAGAAAGATGATCAAGAGAGTGGAACATCTCCCTTATGAGGAAAGGCTGAGGCAGCTGGGTCTCTCTAGCTTGGAGAAGAGGAGACTGAGAGGAGACATCATTAATGTTTGCAAATGTGTGAAGGGGAAGTGTCAGGAGGATGGAGCCAGGATATTCTCAAAGATGCCCAATGATAATACAAGGGGCAATGGGTGCAATCCGCAGCATAGAAGGTTCCATGTGAACACAACAAAAAAGTTTTTCACTGTGAGGGTGGCAAAATACTGGAATGGGCTGCCAGAGAGGTTGTGGAGCCTCCTATAGAGACATTCAAAACCTGCTTGGACATGTTCCTGTGTGACCTATTCTAGGTGATCCTGCCCTGGCAGGGGCATTTGGACTAGATGGTCTTTTGAGATCCCTTCCAAATCCTAATGTTCTTTGATTCTGTAATTCTGTGAACAGCAGGCATTTAGTCATAGTAATATTGAGAGCTGACCTCTCGGGGTAAGTATCTAGGTGTCCTTTGTGCATTAGGAAATTTGTGTTGAGAATAACTTGGAAAGTCTGACAGCTGCCTATTTTCAGTCCTTCTAGGACTCGTTTAGCAGACTGCATTTGTAATGGAAGAAACAGATCCTGGAATTTGATGATTGATATGTCAACCATCTTCACTCACATATTAATGGTCATTTACACTCATTCTTAGGTTTCATCTGCTGTTACAAAAACAGATATGATGGTCTATCATAGTTCTGCCTTGCCTATTTAACCTTACAACATCACAGGGCTAAGTAATTGAATGTTTATGCACAGCACTTTTTATATGCTTCAAATAAGTGAAAAATGTCATTTCATAGTTCTTTAGCCTGCAAAAGACCCAGACAGAATAGATTCACTCAAACACATGAACATTTTCATGTTAGGCAGATTAAGTCACTACCTGTTTTATATCAGCCTAAGACACCACAGTGAGATATTTTCCAACAAGATTTAACAAATTATTAAAGAGAACATTTACTTTTTCCTGCTCTGGTTGTTGTCCACAAGGCATTTTCATGATTTTGTCTAATTTTTTATTTCTCCTAACAACATTGGTGCTCCTGGATTGCATAATATCAAACAAATTTAATACAGATAAAACCCCACCATTAGCAATTAATCCTTACCAGCATTGAACTCATCTAAATTAATACTAGATAAAGATGAAAACAATTGGAGTATATAGCCAATATTCAGAATCTTGAAACTAGAGAACAAGATTTTATCCCACTCTTTATTCCCTTTCCTTGATAGAACAGAAATTATTCCCATAAGAAAATGCTGAACTGGTAATTCTTTTGTTGTAATGGTATTTCCAAATGATAGAATCTATACTTGCATGAGTTCAGTTCATTATTGTTAACCTAAATGCCCTTCCTTTCCAAACTCTTTATTTTCCAACTGGCATGCTCATCTGTTCCCTTAAAATCTATTTATTGTTACTGTAGAAGACTAAATACAGTCTGAGCAGATAATTGAATATCTGTCCCAGTTTTTCAGATAACCTGTCAGACTAAGGTTTAATTAATACCGTATGACTCACGCCAACTTTTTTTCTGCTTGAATTCCTAATAAACAAGACAGTTCTCTCAGACACTGGCAGTGTGTGTCAGGGTTCAGGGAGGGCTGGTGGATCTCCATGCACTGGGGAATTTGCAGGAGCTTCCCGTGGGGCAGGCAGAGACTCATGGCCCAGAGTGTGTTTAAAGGGGTTCCTGAGTTATAGGCAGGAATGGGAGAAGGCTCAGGGAAGGCTCTAGGGAGGGTGCATCAAAAAGGCTCAAATAAAGTTTGATTAACTCAACTATTGGCTTCCCACAATGGCTACAACATTCACATCCAAAATGGAAGAGTTAGTGCCAATCTCAGTTCTGCCAGCAAAGATGTCAGACCTATTTCCTGAAAGTACTAGACTGCATTGTATTTTCAGGTGCAGGCTCTCTTACTGATGGCGTTCATAGCATCAGCTACCATGAATGATCTCTTCTGCCAATGATTCTTTTCAGCATTATATTGGTTGTTTTGTTTGTTTCTTTTTCCCTTGTCAAAGGCATATAATGAATTTACTCTAAATTTGTTAATAGTTTTGGGAACAAAACCTGTAATTTTTGACAGATTCAATTTTTCCTCAGGGAGTTCCACAAATCTCGTTTCTTAGCAATGTTGTACAATAGATATACATCTTGTACTCAGGTGTCATAATCAATTTTCAGTACATTTGATTCAGGAAGCCTCAGAAACCCCTGGTAACTACTTGTAGGTTCTCCCTGCAAATGAATGGAAGGCAGGTAAAATACCTACAGACAGAAATAAGCCATGGATCCGCATCTAGAGACAAAGATAGTTTTGTTTGTGTGTTTGTTTGTTTGTGTTCTTATTATTTTTTCTTAGACGCATAAATTGGTTAAGAATATTTGAATTATTCATAGATTAATAAGTAAACAACCAAGTTATGTAAAGGGATTAAAAACTGACTTTTTTTATGAATCTTTATATGGCTGCTATGTATATGCTGAGTACCTTGCTTAAAAACAAATTCAAGAGGAAAACTGAGCAATTTTCATAGTGTATTAAAGTATTGTATAAATCACCTAAATCTTCACTATTTTTCTGTTAATTCTTTCTTTGTTTTATTCCTCACAGACAACTTCCCTTAGTGACTGAAAACAGTAAAAGAAACATGCTCAAAGTAAATACAATGCTATAGTTAACTTGCTTTAAGATAGTAGAATTTTCATGTTAACTCCACAAAGCTATAGAGGAAAATAGCTACTGCCTCAATCTGAGTTTTATGTACTGGTATAAAACTGCACTACTACTCTTTTCTGTAATGATTACATTGAGTCTGGATAGGGAGGAATTTGTCATTTTTTATTTTTGTCAATCTAAAGCTTTGATGAATTTATGTCAGAAGAATCTAAATGAATGTCAGACAATGTGGGGTTGCAGAAAATTAAAAGACAGTTTTCTGGCATCATTAATTTTCTTTCAACCTTTCGTTCTATTTCCATGTCTGTTACTTCATAGAATCATAGAAGGAGTTGAGTTAGAAGTGGTTGAGTTGGAAGAGACACTTAAAAATCCATCCCTTACATTATTTCTGTGACATTCTTTTATCATAGAATCACAGAATGTTAGGGACTGGAAGGGACCTCAAAAGATCATCTAGTCCAACTACCATGCCAGAGCAGGATCACCTATACCAGATCACACTGGAATGCGGTCTTGGTGCCTCTCAGCAAAAGGGCAGACATCACTAGTACTTGTTGCTTCCTTCTCCACCTTCAGTTTTCCCTGTGAATTTTGCTCACTGGTTTAATCCACTGCCAAGACTTTGCATCTGTTGCTATTTGCTATATAATGAAGTGATATTCTATTGTGAAGAGTTACTGGTGACCATGGTGCCTCATTTGCAAAGGTGCTCTCTGTTTATTGTTGACACTCATTGTCTGGTCAGTGCCAGAGGCAGTACTGTTTCTTCTTACAGTGCCTCTGGCTCCTGTTCCCTCTCCGTAACACAGCATAACCTGATGATTTCCTCCTGTAGCTCCTTCACTCACAGCCTGAGTGACTCCAGTAGAGTTCACATCCTTGCAGAGGTGTAACTTTCACCCTCCTCCACCCTCCTTCAGCCCTTCATGAAGACAGCATCTTCCCTCATAGGAAGCTCTGTCTGTGTAGCCACCTCCACTTGTCCCAGGCTAACATGGCTAGGCAGATGGTTCTCAGCTGCTGCAGAGTGCAGACCTTGGTCATTGCCTCTGTGATTCTGATGAAAGCACTGCCCAATAAATCCTTCTAATTCTTTGCAGACCTCAAGCTGGTGGGTTGGCTTGTAAAACCAACATCTAGATGAGGCAGAAAGTTAAGCCTTTGGCTGGCAGAGCAGGCAGTAACCTGACAACTGGTGGAAAACGATGCCCTCTTCACATCCTTCTATACAAACTGCCACATCACTCCTCTCAGGCTCTGCCCTCACTGTAAAACTCCCTAGAAACTGGTTATGTGAGGCTTCCCATGCTAACTGGCAGAGGGTACTGCTGGTACTACCCAGCTGTCACACATTCTTCCCACAGGACTGTCATCTAGTCCCTCCATACACACAGCCCAAGGGTGCTAGGGGGCCAGAAACCCCCTCAGACACTCCCTGTGGATCTCTCAAGCCTTGAGCTCTTCTCAGCATGTGGCAACAATTGCTGTTGCTGTTGCCACTGATATTGTCACCTTCACCACATGATAACCTGTGCATTTCCCAAACTGTTAACAATAATGCATCTGATATGCTCCCTTTGCTGAAAATTAACTTTTTGTATTTCACCATCAGTTGTGGGGATGCTTGGAAATATCTGTTATGTCTCACTTCTGACCTTACAATGGTCTCTTATGCACTGGAATCTTGAAGTCATGTTGATTCTTATGAATCCTAGATGCTGAACCACAAATTGAAAAGGCACACTTTTCTACAGGGCAAAACTATTTCAAAATGACTGATACATTTTTTCAACACTTTTTCCCCAGTATGTGTAGGAACCTGCAACCATGAACTGTGTTTAACAAACAAGAACTAGACTGAGTAATAGTTTCTGAACCTGGAGTGTGTTTTCATACACCTTTCTGGGCTGAGAGTAATGCTTTTTAATGTGATTTGTTTGTATGTGATGGAGACTTGAGTCTGATCTGTGCTCCTAAGGCAAATATTAGTCAGACAGTAAACCCCAGCCAGCATAAGTTCAGCTACTTGGACTCCACAGTTCAGTTTTCCACGGTTTTGCTTTAATTAATTTCTTCTAATTAAGTTATTTTCAAATGATGGTTGGAGAGGGAGTGAGGATGCATATTTTATATGTACTGAAGCATCTGAATCAACATTAAAATGAGGTCACATCTGGGTTCTGACACAAATAATGAATTTTGCCTTATTTGACAGTCTTTCTGGCTCTTTATCTTCTGGATTTATTACGAAATGTGCAGTGTTTTGTGACTGCATTTTTTTTTACAAAGGCAGTTGGTTGTAAAGTGTATGAATCCACTTGACAGACAAAATTTTACCATTTCTGACCAACAGATGGAAGCTGTTGACATTTCAATGTTTATTGGACTGAGATCATATTGTGTAATAGACTTTGGCTTTAAAATGGCTTCATGCTGAAGTAGATTTTGGACATTGCATTTTTCGATACTGTGTAATTGAACCTATAAATTACTGCCTCGAAAGGCACAACAGTTCCCAAAAGAACCCCATGAATTTAGTATTTCATACTCAAAACATGTAAAGATGAAACAGATATTTGTCACATTGTTCCAAAACTTTGGTACCTTTCTCTTTTTCCTCATAGGGGGATGAGGAGATGGAATCAGCAGAGGATATTTAGTTTGGAACTACTTTGATGTCCCACCACTGCTCACATCTATCTGAGTTTTCATTTTGTTAAGTCTTACTTATCCTTTCCTCTTTAGGAAAGTGTTCTGAAGAACCACTTTTAATGAAAAAATATTGATTGTGGAAATGCTAAATCATGAATTAAGGTCATGAAAAAACACATCCATGACTATAAAATTTGAATATGTCAAATATATCTGTACACAAGGAGAAGAAATTTTGAGATGCTGAAGGGTTTACAGATTCTAACTACTAACTTGTGCAGGTTTTTTTCTTACCCTATCTTTGTAGCATAGAAAATTATGCTTCACATTTAAAATTTAAGGAAGTTTAAATGCTGTAGATTAAAAATTAACATACAGTAAGTTATTTGCTAGTCTTGCATGTAGAAATTTTCTAAGTGAGCTCCATTGTAACTCTTAGCTCCCTTTCTTCCAAGTGCCGGGTTCTGCACATTGGCCACAACAACCCCATGCAGTGCTACAAGCTGGGGTCAGAGTGGCTGGAGAGCAGCCAGGCAGAGAGGGACCTGGGGATGCTGGTTGATGGTAGGATGAACATGAGCCTGCAGTGTGCCCAGGTGGCCAGGAGGGCCAATGGCATCTTGGCCTGCATTAAGAACAGTGTGGCCAGCAGGAGCAGGGAGGTCATTGTGCCCCTGTACACTGCACTGGTTAGGCCACACCTTGAGTCCTGTGTCCAGTTCTGGGCCCCTCTGTTTAGGAAGGAGGTTGACTTGCTGGAACGAGTCCAGAGAAGGGCAATGAAGTTAGTGAGGGGCTTGGAACACAAGCCCTATGAGGAGAGACTGAGGGATCTGGGGCTGCTTAGCCTGGAGAGGAGGAGACTCAGGGGTGACCTTATTGCTCTCCACAACTACCTGAAGGGGGGTTGTAAACAGGCAGAGGTTGGTCTCTTCTCCCAGGCAGCCAGAACCAGAACAAGAGGGCACAGTCTCAGGCTGCGCCAGGGGAAGTTCAGGCTGGAGGTCAGGAGGAAGTTTTACACAGAGAGAGTGATTGCCCATTGGAATGGGCTGCCCGGGGAGGTGGTGGAGTCGCCGTCACTGGAGGTGTTCAGGAGGAGACTTGACAGGGTGCTTGGTTACATGGGTTAGTTGATTAGGTGGTGTTGGGTGATAGGTTGGACGCGATGATCTTGAAGGTCTCTTCCAACCTGGTTTATTCTATTCTATTCTATGATACAATCCTTCTTGGACTCATTGGACTGAACATCAGCTTGTGGCCTATCATAATTTTATTAAGGAATATTGTTATGAAGCCCTGTTCTTATCTACCCTGTAAGAGTGCTGTTTTTCCTATAGTTACACCTATCAGACAGGAGGAATTATTTTCCCAAAGTAACTTTCTTGAACATCTGGACAACTGAATAACTTGGCCTATAAAACCTATTACACGTGAAAAGTGATCTGAAAAGCCCTGTCACAGATGTTGGGCCACCGTCCTACTTCTAGACGTTTAAATGTGGAACACAGAGGGAATCCTAAGGAAAATTTATAATGAAGGTGCCTAAAAAATAAATAAAATTCCCTGCTTACAGCTCATTAGGTGTAACAAAACTGTTATCATTGGTTTAGTTCTGTGCTGCTTAATGGACCTATGTTGAAAAAAGTCTTGATAAACTCAGACCTTTACTCTTACAGAGAAGGTTGATAAGGTAGCTGATTTATTTGTAGGGTACATGTTTGCTTCCAGACAGTTTACACTGATTGAGGTTTGAATGTGTTAAGCAACCTCATCTACTCTCAAGTACTCTTGAGACCTAAATTCTTAATGCAGAAAAAAAAATCAATAATGAAAGTAGCCTGAAATAAGCAGCATAATTGTATTTCATATGAAATTTGATTTACATCTTTGATGAAAGAAGAATTTGAGAGGTTTAAATTAATCATGGATTTTTGTGTCTGTTGAAAATTACATAAAATATTTAAATTAACTGAAACACCTGGGGCTAGATCTACAGGACAGAAGTGTTATGGTATTTAGCAATACAGTAAGCATTTAAGCTAGATACAGGACACTTTATAAAACACATGGGGACAGTCACACGCTCTTGTAGGTGTACATGACTCATTCTACAGAGTAAAGAGGGAGACACCATCTTGAAGAGTGAGGTGATATTCCCAGTTGAGAGGAGGCTCTCACTGGCAGAATGGGACAATGCACTACACTTAGTGAAGTTATGCATAATGATACAAAACTGGGAAGAGTGCCTGACATACTAGAAAGCTGTGTGCAATTCAATAGGATCCAGACAGGATGAAGAGCTGTGCAGAAGTTAGTATCATGTAGTCCAACAAGGGTATGTGTAGAGTCCTGCACCTGGGGAGGAATAACTCCATAGTACAGGTTAGGATTTAACCTGCTGGAAAGCAGCTCTGCAGAGATGAACCTGGGAGTGCTTGTGAACAAGTTCACAATGTGCCAGCAATGTGCCGTCATGGTGATGAAGTCCAATGGTATTCTGGAATGCATTAAAAAGAGTGTGGCCAGCAGGTCAAGGAAGGTTGTCCTACCCCTCTATTGTGACCTCCTACCCCTCTATTCTGGCCTGGTGACACCACACCTAGAATACTGTGTCCGGTTCTGCATTTCCTACTTCAAGAGGGACAGGGAGGACTACAGAGAGTCTGACAGAGGGCTGTGAAGGTGATGAGGGGACTAGAGCATCTCTATTATGAGGAGAGACTAAGAGACCTGTGTTTCCTTAGCCTGCAAAGGAGAAGACGAGAGGGGATCTTATCAAAGCATATATAAAGGGTGGAGATCATGAGGATGGGGCTGGGCTCTTCTCAGTGGCACCCAGGGACAGGACAAAGGGCAGTGTGTACGAATTAAGGCAAAACCTCCTTTACTTTGAGGAATACCGAGCACCGGAACAGGCTGCCTAGAGAGGTTGTGCAGTTTCCTTCTCCAGAGATAGTGAAAACCTGTGCAACCTTATCTATGTGTATGTGCATTAGCAGTGGGGTTGGACTAGACGATCTCCAGAGGTCCTTTCCAATCTCTACCGTTCTACAATTCTACGATTCTGTGCTAAAGAACAGTCACATTTAATTGCATACTCTGAACACATTAGAGAGTTATGTCCTCTGATGTAGAGTTGCCCTGAAAATTAGATGGTTTGTGTAGAAACAGTCGTCTCTAATGAAGATACAAAGCTAAAACCTTTTAGTTTTCTTTAATCATGTGTGTTTCAATAGCTTCATGTTAAGGAGCAAAGCAAGGAGGGAGAGAAGAAATGAGAATAACAGCCTGTAAAGATTTGTAATCATATCTCTTCAATGAATACTGTTATAACTGCACTCCAGTGTGTTTTGAAAGCCTTCCTGGGGATAGCTACACATAGCATGCAATAGTTCATCACTCATTGGACCATAGAATATGAACATATCTTTAGATGACATTTAAGAAAGTAATTTAGGAATACTCTGGTTCCACTTCTGGTCCCTGATCCATTAAACACTTCAGATAAAAATAGTGGCCTCTGGAATCAGGAATGGGATTCAGATTTGTCTTTTCCATACAAGTGCTCTGTTGACTAGACTAAAACTGTGCATATTCATTCTTTAGCCCCTTAAATATATATATATATATATATACTACTCTGATTTATCTAAAAAGAGTAAGCTTAAATTGATTGAGGTGCTAAGAAGAAAGAAGGTGCCCTACATCCTAACTCTATGTCCTAGCCCTTAAGGTTCTGGTTAGTAAAATTTTCTTGCCCCTAAAAAATTACTATCCCTTCTTTCATTTTGAATGAAAAAGGAATCATTTAAGCCTAACAGAAAAAGTCTTGTGAAAATACATTTTTTTCTTAATCTTTCTTAATCTTTCTTAATCTTTCTTGATAATTTAAGGTACTGAGCTGTGCAATGGCTTTTGTAGCTCCCATTCCTAAAATTCTTTGTGCATTTCATAAAAAAGCTGCTGTCTAATCTGGGTGATGTAAAAGTTAGGTGCTACAGAATTCAGTGACGTGATGTCCTCATTCTCTTTAGAGAGCTGCAAGTAAAATGGGACCACATGTAGGCACTGAGAGTATCCTAACCCATCTGGATTCAAAACATTGCTGAACCATATGGGAGATGACCTTCAGTTCCTCTGATAGAAGAAATTAATTCCAGGCTCCCACATCCTATATGAAGGTTTATCTAGTCAGGTTTTGTGTTGGACCTTATTGACTTTTGCTTTTGTGCTCTGATAAAGATCTATTTAATTTCTTACCTGAACCTTTGGTGTACTTAAATCAACCCACAATTTTTCATAGTGATGAAGGTTTAATTCCAGCATTATGGAAAAACAACGTAGACAAATTTTCATGTGTTTATGTTCAATATAGATCAATTAGCAAACAAGCCATGAAGTAGACAATTGTGATCCAATTGCCTAATGATTCTGTTAAATGTATAAAGTACCATCAGAATAATAGTAATAAAAAAACCCCAAACATGTAACATTTATTTGTAGTTATAATATTTTTCAATTGTGTAAAAATAAATTGAGGAGAGAAACCGAGGGCATAAGAAAGTTGAAAAAAAAACAAAACAGTAATATTTTGTGCCTAAGAGAACTCTTTAAATTGGATTGAAAGTTGATAGAAGTGAAGAGAACATAGAATTATAGAATCAATAAGGTTGGAAAGGACCTCAAAGATCATCAAGTCCAACAATTCATCCAATACCTCATGACTACTAGACCATGGCACAAAGTGCCATGTCCAGTCCTCTCTTGAACACCTTCAGGGATAGTGACTCCACTACCTCCCTGAGCAGCCCATTCCAATGGCTAACAACTCTCTCTGTGAAGAACTTTCTTCTCACCTCAAGCCTAAACCTCCCCTGGCACAGTTTGAGACTGTGTCCTCTTGTTCTCGTGCTGATTGCCTGGGAAAAGAGACCAACCCCCTCCTGGCTACAACCGCCCTTCAGGTAGTTGCAGACAGCAATAAGGTCTCCCCTGAGCCTCCGCTTATCCAGGCTAAAAGATCCCATCTCCCTCAGCCTCTCCTCATAGGGTTTGTGCTCCAGGCCACTCACCAGCCTTGTTGCCCTTATCTGGATATGTTCAAGAGTCTCAATGTCTTTCTTAAATTGAGGGGCCCAGAACTGGACACAGGACTCAAGGTGTGGCCTAACCAGTGCTGTGTACAGGGGCACAATTACTTCCCTGCCACACTATTTCTGATACATGCCAGGATGCCATTGGCCTTCTTTGCCACCTGGGCACACTGCTGGCTCATATTCCACCAGCTGTCAATCAGTACTCCCAGGTCCCTTTCTGTTTGGCTCCAATCACTCCAATCCCTGCCTGTATCACTGCATGGGTTTCTTATGGCCAAAGTGCAGCACCTAGCACTTCAAGTTGTTGAAAGCCCATCTGTCCAGCCTGTCAAGGTCCCTCTGCAGAGCCCTTCTACCTTCTAACAGATCAACACCTGCTCCCAACTTGGTGTCATCTGCAAATTTGCTGATGACTGACTCTACAAAATACTAGGGCTTCTTGTGTATTTCATTGTAGAGTTGAGCAGACAGAAGTGAGATCAAATATTTCAATAGACTTTGGATCAGGGCATAGATAATTTTAAAATAAATAATTTGAATTGTTTACTCCTGAAATATTTATTTGTCATTATTCTGTTTCTGGAGTGGGTAAGAGAACTCAATACATATAGTTTCTTTAAAGTTTTGGGATAATATATTGATGAATACATTTTCCATTATTTACATTCCTCTGCCAGTACAGCTTGAAATTTATCACAATGACTGCATAAAGTACTTCTGCACACCGTGTTTGAGTTCAAGAGTTAGAAAATGAATGACTTAAATTGCTTTGGAAAAAAATAATCCTGCAGTACACTGTATTTCTACTAAGTTTCTGAAAGGAAAAGAATGGAATTATTTTTTTTTCATGAGTGAAAGTGACAGCATATGGGAGAGTAAGATTTTGCAGAGCAACAATGAGGAGACAGAATACTTTTTAAAGGGGGGGAAAAATAATAAGGCTTTTCCAGCTTATGAATCCCATTATTCTACTACAACAAAGTGTATTTATGAGCATATGACCTATGGGTCAAGCTTGACTCTGCAAGAAAAAAATGGCAATATCCCCAGCTAAGCTGAATGAAACTCAGAACTACACCAAAAGAAAGTTTTTCAAAAAATTATTAGTTTTAATAATAATGCAGAGTTGAGGTAATTAATTCTGAGTTTTGTCTACTTAAGCATTTGTGACTTGATATGATACAACTTTTTCTTTTCTTCAGTCATCACAAGGTATGTTAATAAAATCATACTTCTGTTGTGATCAGGACTTTGTTAGCACTCTCCCTAATACAGTATTGTCAGGCTTTGGAGAAGCATGTAGCCTGACTTGTTGAGTCTTGCTCTGAAAGTGGGAAAAATCACACATTTGCCTATTTACTGTGTATTTTTCTATCTTCTTTAGGCAGTTCTACAGTGTCTCTCATACTTCAGGCTACTTCTCAGTATGAATTCCTAGCTGTGGAGGAGGTTGCAATATTGCCCATGAGTGGCACTGAGCATGTCACTGAGAATTCAACATGAAATTCTACATTCAAAGGAAAAGCTAGACAGCATATTCCCTGCCAGCAGTCTAGTGTCTTAACACACTCTGCAGTATGATCTAACCTAACCAAGTGCACACTGTTCCTGTGACCCTGGTATACACACAGCGCACTAAACTTCTTTCCCCTTCTTTTGACCTTACTGAATGAATGATATGTGGAATATCATACAGTGATCTTCTCATAGATTTAGTGATAATATATGAATAACAGTTGTACCATGTTTGTACTCCTGGAAATTAGCAATAAATTTCCTTCTACTAATTTCTTACAATCAAAATTGCACCTTCTTGAAGTGTTTTGGTTATGTTCCTGCCTGTTCTGATCAGGTTTGAAACCAGTTATTTATCTTCTTTGCAGATTCTGATATGGGATGCGATACATCACTCTCCTAGCTAGTCACTTTTCATTTATGCTTTATGTCCTCAGACTAAGCCAATGTGCTGCACTGAGGTGTCATGTTAGGATGTATTATCATACATGTAACCAAATATGACATAACACAATGTTATGGGGCAGCTAGTATTACTACCATTTCTAGACCAGGAAATGGTTGTCACTGTGAATATACATTAATGCAGGATGCTTTTGACCTGCAATAAATACCCACTCCTATTTTTATTCCTCTCTTAGATAAGAAAAAAGAAGCCAAAGAAAAGTGGAGTCAGATAAATATCATCCTCAGATTATTATGCTTGTCCCTACTATTCCATATTATTCTGCTTTTTCTACACTTCATATCCATCAGAATCTTCTGCCTTAGAAGAAACTGAACCAAAATTATATGACTGCTGTTCTGCAAATTTCTCAAGTCTAAATACTTATAATTAAGCACAAAGAAGGAGGAACTGATCCAGAAGTCTCAACCCAAAAGACTTCAGCCATAACCCGCTGAAGATATCCTATGGAACTTTAAGGAGGTTATATGGGAGAGACTTTTTTTTACCTAAACAATGTGTCTGTCTCAATCCCTTCTATTTTCAGAGGAAAGAGGCACATGCTTATGGTGTTTATAACACTTACAACCTTTGATAGTGTCTCCTTTTCTTCTGCTTAGCATAACGAATAACTAGATGATCTGCTCAGAATATGTGCCTCAGATTCAATTGGTCAGGGAAAGGCTTGGGCAGCCTGGTCTAGTTGGGGATGTCCCTGCTGACTGCTGGGAGGTTGGACTAGATGACCTTCAGAAGTCCCTTCCAGCCTGGACCATTCTATGATTATATGATTCTATATTTTCAGCTGCATTAGTATGAAGATTGCACTTTGTGTCTTTATGCCTCAATTACCCCTCTTTAAAATGAATCTAATATAGTTAATCTCGACTGCAAAGTGGTGCCATCAGAGCATAACTGAGGCATTCGAAAGTTCAAAGGTAATGAAATAATTATCTGTAACAGATAAGCAATAAGCATGTCAATATAAAAATCCCAGGAGTGCTGAGATGCTTTCTGGATGAATTAGGAGTTGTAAGAAAACAGATTTTCTTAGTCAGAAGGAGAAATATGAATGTAAGTTCTTTGTCATTCTGCTCAACAATAAGATTGTTAGGGGATTAATTGCAATAATTAAATCTGGTTTCTTTGTGTTTTAACAAATTTAGCAGGAATACTTTTCACTGTGTGGACCCAGAATGTACTCTGACACAAACATTTACTTGCCATTCCTCTGGCACAGACATGAAAAAGGCCACACTCTGGTCTTTCTGAGTATGCACACAAAATAATCTTTCTTCCTACCACCATAATTCTTAAATTCACAACTTTGTGTGTGATGCAAGTAACAACATCCTCCCTGCTGAGTATCAGCATGTGCATTTGAACCCCCTATGCCAAGTAGTTAAATGACACATTAGCAGGAACTGTCAATCTGGTAAAACACCACAGAAAATAGGTTGAGGGCATTCTTATAGTTCTTGTCTTATGCAGAACCGTATGGATCAAACAGCATAAATGTGTCTTTCTAAGACAGACCCAGAAAGCACATACTACCATACTGCTGTTATCTGTGTGCTACCTATACTGTGTATAAATGATGGAAAAGATACTGTTCTGGGTTAACACAGCCTAGTCTCACAAGCACAGTGATACAATGCACAATTACCTAAGCTTATTTGAAGAAAAGCACAGCAAAACATGTAGAAGCAGCAGCAGAAGCCAATGACCTCCCCAGTTTGCAGCCCACCCCACAGAAAAAGATCAGCATCCCCAAAAAAGGGAAACTGGAAACAGCAACTGGAACAGGAAGCCTCTAGTGTTATGATCTGATCTTCAAGCCCCTGGTGTTACAATCTGATCTTCAAGCCCTGTGACACTTTGTTCCAGCCAGCACTTTCATGGTATTCGACTCAACCCAGGACAGATACTTTTGTTTTAAAGTGCTTATAAAAACAGTAAGTCCCCCTTAAGAAATTGTATTCTCTGAACCACAAGAAAAGGAATAAAAGCATTTATAGGATTTGCCATGCTTTCCAAGAAAGCAGAATTATTTCATGCCTGTCTGATGAAATCTCTGCCATAAAATAATCTTTCTCAGTTTGTCAGCACATTTATTTGAATAATGGAAACATTAGGGTGAAGTGTAATTTATTGTCTGAGATATGCTTAAATGCATAATGTAATGCCTTTTGTGTTTTAACACAAATTGCCTTTTGTGTTTTAATACAAACATATGTATATATGCTAAAAGGAGGCCACATTGGGATAGTTTGATAACATTATTATATAGCTTTCTAAGACAAAACTATTAAAAACCATCTTGAGATAAGTTTCTGTTCTTGTAACACTTGAAGTAAAAGTCAGACTAATTCCTGTCTGGGACTCTGTCAGATTCTTCCCAAAGTGCCACTTTGAAAGCTCAAGACAAATAAGCTCCTAACTGAAAAGCTTGGCATTATCCAAGGAGACACTTAGGACATTCTTACTCAGATTGTAAAAGCATCTGTCAGGAAAGTCACTGTCATTTGCGACCTGATGTAATTATTTCTGACAACAGATGTGCGCCAACTACAAAAACTCAACATCTTTAATACACTGATCAAATTTCATTAACAAAGCATGAATACTAACAAGATAATAAAATACAGAGCAGTTTAGGCTTAACCTATAAATAAAAGTGTGATTACTCTTAATAGGGAAAGGTCAGGTTAATTGGAAGTAAAAGTTATGTTGCGACTCATCAGTGTATTTAAATTTTAATTGCCATGAATACATGATACCTACTGTTTATTAACAGTCCATGATTGTGAAGTAGTTATGATAGATAGTACAACTAAAATAATAAAAAATGCCATGTTCTAAAGGCTATCTGAATCAATTTGATTTTCTGTTTCTGAAGATGAACTCAAACTGAAATTTAAAATGCAGGACAAAAAGAGCTTTTCTATAGGCCTTTCTATAGGCCTTATATATATATAGGCCTTTCGCCGTCATTGGAGGTTCAGGAGGAGACTTGATGGGGTACTTGGTGCCATAGTTTAGTTCTGGGCCCCTCAGTTTAGGAAGGATGTTGACTTGCTGGAACGAGTCCAGAGAAGAGCAACAAAGTTGGTGAGGGGTTTGGAACACAAGCCCTATGAGGAGAGGCTAAGGGAGCTGGGGTTGCTCAGCCTGGAGAAGAGGAGACTCAGGGGTGACCTTATCGCTCTCTACAACTACCTGAAGGGAGGTTGTAGAAAGGCGGATGATAGCCTCTTCTCCCAGGCAGCCAGTACCAGAACAAGAGGACACAGTCTCAGGCTGCGCCAGGGGAGGTTCAGGTTGGATGTTAGGAAGAAGTTCTATACAGAAAGAGTGATTGCGCTATGGAATTGGTTGCCCGGGGAGGTGGTGGAGTCGCCGTCATTGGAGGTGTTCAGAAGGAGACTTGATGGGGTGCTTGGTGCCATGGGTTAGCTGTTTGGGTGGGTTGGATTGGTTGATGGGTTGGATGCGATGACCTTGAAGGTCTCTTCCAACCTGGTTTGGTTTATTCTATTTTATTCTAAAATGTTTCTTGAAGACATAGAATCTCAGGCACAATTGAGATTTTCTTCTACACTGATTGAAAAATAATAAAGGTAAAAATGTTTATTCTTTTCCCTATCTATAATACATTTAGCTCTATTATGTTGTATCAAATCCTCATTTCTTCAAGCATTAACATGCCTGGCAAACTGTTCAATTAAAAAAAGAAAAATAATGGCATGTCTCATTTTAATTCCTAAAACCACAACACTATGGATTTTTAATATTGTTTCTTTTTGCTGTAGATATTTGATATAGAGTCAAAGTAAAGTGTTTATTGATGTCGTCACTAATTTATAAAATCTAGTATATTGTATGAAAAGTGTCTTATTGTACTAGAATAGAATAGAATAGAATAGAATAGAATAGAATAGAATAGAATAGAATAGAATAGAATAGAATAGAATAAAACCAGGTTGGAAGAGACCTTCAAGATCATCGTGTCCAACCCATCAACCAATCCAGCCCACCTAAACAACTAAACAATGGCACCAAGCACCCCATCAAGTTGAACACCTCCAATGACGGTGACTCCACCACCTCCCCAGGCAGCCCATTCCAATGGGCAGTCACTCTCTCTGTATAGAACTTCTTCCTAACATCCAACCTAAACCTCCCCTGGTGCAGCCTGAGTCTGTGTCCTCTTGTTCTGGTACTGGCTGCCTGGGAGAAGAGACCAATATCTGCCTGTCTACAACCTCCCTTCAGATAGTTGTAGAGAGTAATAAGGTTACCCCTGAGTCTCCTCCAGGCTAAGCAACCCCAGCTCCCTCAGTCTCTCCTCATAGGGCTTGTGTTCCAAACCCCTCACCAACTTTGTTGCCCTTCTCTGGACTCGTTCCAGCAAATCTCACTTTATATACAGCCTTCTTTTTTTCTCCAAGTGTTTGTATTTTACATGCTTAAGAACAGAATTCTTTTTCAGAAAAGAACCAGTGTATTTCATTCAGTCATTACAATATAAAAATATAAAGTTATTCTCTATACTTTTATAACAGTTTTATTATATGTGCTTCTATATTTCTATACTTTCCAACTTAATTGTCAAGTACAATATATACAATCACAGCTTTCATTATAAACTGCTTTAGCTATGAACACTGTAATAAATACTGTAGTTTAACTGATGATAGCTTTTTTGTCAACTTCTCTGATGTTCTCAAAGTTATATCAATCAGTTACGACACAGACATGGTTTGTACTTGAATAACTGCATTAATATATCCACCAAAACTCTGTCTGTAAAATCCTAACTCTATTTGGGAATACAATAATGACTTTGTGAGAAGAGGTGCATGTATAACACAGACAACAGGCCAAAACTTAAACAGTGTCATTTTTAACATTGCCTTATAGGAAGTGCATCAGAAAGTGTCAAGTACAAATTGTGAGAATCTGTCAGGCTCTCTGGAGTATCTTAATGGTTTCTAATGATAATAAGCAGAGTGTGCCTCCTTAAAACCTTATATAAAGCATGTTTGGGCCTGAAGCAGCAATACACAAACCCAATACTCACAAAGGAATCAATGTTTTTGGATGTATACCTAGTCATTAAGGCATCTTACTTGTGCTGCATAAGTTGTATGAATAAATGACAAATGTATCTGTTCAGCTGTGAATGCATAACTTCAAAATTTTATATCAGTCATTCTTTAGCAAAAGTGCTGATTTCTTACAACTTCCTAGTCTGTAAATTGAAAAAACACAAGTTGCAACAACTATGAAGAATGATGAGAGCTGCAAAGGCCTGGTCTGTATCAGGATTGCCTCTGGAAAACTTCCATTCAAATATGAAGAAGATTCCAGACAGAAGTTCAGCTTCCAGTGGACAAAACAAAAAGAGGGGGGAAAAAAAAGCAGCTCAGCTCAGCTCCAGGAAAAGCTTGGCACCATAGGACCCAAAAAAATACCTAGAAAGAACAGGAGCATTTTTGAGAATTTCTGGACATAGGAACTGCCAGGACAGAGCAATCACTAGTTGTACTATTTTTAATGAACCTAAAGTGCCCTAAGATTGTATTCTGGTACTTTTGTATTTTAAAGTAAAAACACCTGGATGCTTTTTACAAAATCTGCTGTTTTTCTTGCATCTCGTCTATGCAAAACTGAAGATCAAACCCCACACCATGCCTCATGATAATGGCTGTAAAATATGATCAAGGTATCATTTGGAAATTGTTCATGCTATTTTCGACTTTTGTAACTACTTACAGGTTCTAAAAGAATTTTATGGGTAATAGGTTGGACTTGATGATCTTGAAGGTCTTTTCCAACCTGGTTGATTCTGTGATTCTGTGATTCTCTTTTATCACTGTTTCGATGTAATTAATTGAGAGAAGTGTTTTTCTTAATTCTGCATTAATCTTTCTGAATACTACAGTGATTAATTTGTTACTGGGAAATATGAGTCAAAACTGATAATGTAACTCTCCTGGATTTTGTGACACTGTAGAACATGACTACTAAAATCTTTAAATAAAGCCATTAACAAAGCAATACAGTATAAGAACAAAACACTACGGTGTAAGAATAAGCAATTGCTTTTGAGGATACCAGGTATGTGGGTCAACAATGGAGTCTTATGTGACCAGTTCTGTCTGACTGTAATGCAACAAAATACAACATTTGGGATAAGTCTGCCCTAAGCTTGGTTGTTACATACAATAGTTACCTGAAAATTTCATGTCTCAAAGACCTGCTCTGTCCACCTGCTGTTCTTATTATATTGTTTAGTGACAAAATAAACTGACATTAAGGGAATTAATTACTGTGGAAGTGATTTTGTAGGTCTGTCTCCATCAGTTTAGCCTTGAGTATTGAATACTAGTATCCACAAGAGTAATTCCAAGGTCTGTGTGCAACGTGGTCTGTAAGTGAAGCTGTCAACTTAATATTTGTCTTCAGAAAGAAAAAGATGTCAGATATCAGTATCAAACAATACACCTTTTTTTTTTTTTCCCAAGAGAAATGAAAATATAATACTTTATATCTGATTAATCTGAAATCTTAGCCTAATTTTTAATCCTCCTGCTTTTCTACAGTTGTCCTTACAATTTGATTTCCTGTTTACGAACTCACTTTTTATTTCAGGCCACATATCCATCAGATGTTTTGTTCTGATCAAATAAAAATCCTGTCTTGTGTATGCACTGAATGGGACTCATCTTTTCGTACAGACAGGACTCATAATAATCTCTAGTCTCTATTTACAGCTTCTTCTACTTCAACTCTATTCTTACCTTTGTACTCTTATCCTTAGTGTAACATTCATAGGAATATCATGTTTCTCAACATTTTTTCTTTGTTATAGGCAGGAATCAGCATGTTGTCTTCATGTAAGAATTCTTCATATAAGACTTAGATTTCCTTCATGACATTTTTTCTTCTGTTCTGTTTTCTGCTATTATTTTAAAATGTGATTTAATACTTTGTCTGAGATGTGTAATAGGTGTACTGATTTCCTAAAATTGTGTAGACCTTAAACAGGTCTTCATTGTTGTTGTATTTGTGACTGAGTACACTAAATCTATCATCCTCTGTTTATGGGAAGTGCATGTTTAGAGGAGTTTAATTCCACTTCACTAGAAGTCAAAAATTGAAGGAAACTTCTAAATTTCCTAAATATATTTGGGTTTGGTTTATTTTCTTTGTTTCTTCTTTAAGCAAAGGTCTAAGGTAAGAGTATTTTTTTGCAAGGGAAGAGTTCAGTGACTTCTTATGTTAAATCCAGGCTTTTCACTCTCACTGAAATGTTTTGAATATCATATGTACCATCCAAACTGCATGCAGAAGTTCTTAACTCTTTTTGTCACATGGAGTCTCAGTTGACTCTCTCTAGAGTTTAAAATCATCCAGATAGAAGTATCTCCAAAAAAGTGTACAGAGTGAAGCTGAGCCCTTTTTCTTTTTTCTTCAGAAGGTTACTAATATTGAGTTACAAATTATTAAAAGCAGACATGAAAAGAGCTCTCTTGGAAAAATCCTTGATAGTTTAAAACAGTACCCTGGCTCAAAAATAATGGTATCAGAATAATGAGACCTCTCTCACACATAGTCACAGAGGTATTCATAACATAATTTGTCTCACACTTCCTTCTTGTTCCTTATACCCTCTATATCACTAATTTCATTTCTCTTGTTCAAAATGTCAAATATCTATGCATTGTTGATCATAGGCTTCATCAGACTGAAGTAAGCTCCAGTCTCGGCACACTTGTAGCAGGTTGTCAAATTAATAACAAGTTGAGTGTGTGTCCAACCTTCTGTTCTTCTTTGCAAATGGTGCAGTAAGTTCTCCTGGTAAAACTGACAGAAAAAGTTTTGCTAGACACTAGAAAATTATTGCTGTTATCTCTTAAATACTCCTTCCCCCCAAATTTTATGTTAAGGTTCACATTTTACATTCTTTCTACCTTCATAAAATCCCATATCCAGGTGTGCATACAGAACCAAAATTATCATAGTTTCATTCAGGGTTGGAAGGGACCACAAGGATCATCTAGTTCCAACACCCCTGCCATGGGCAGGGACACCCCACACTAGATCAGGCTGGCCAGAGCCTCATGCAGCCTGCTCTTAAACACCCCCAGGGACGGGGCCTCGACCACCTCCCTGGACAACACATTCCAGGGTTTCATCACTCTCATGGTGAAGAACCTCCTCCTCACATCTAGCCTGAATCTCCCCACCTCCAGCTTCATTCCATTCCCCCTAGTCCTATCACTACCTGAGATCTTGAGAAGTCCTTCCCCAGCCTTCCTGTAGGCCCCCTTCAGATACTGGAAGGCCACAATTAGGTCACCTCGGAGCCTTCTCTTCTGCAGACTGAACAGCCCCAACTCCTTCAGTCTGTCCTCATAGGAGAGGTGCTCCAGCCCTCTGATCATCCTTGTGGCCCTTCTCTGGACATGTTCCAGCACCTCCACCTCCCTCTTGTAATAGGGGCTCCAGAACTGGACACAGTACTCCAGGTGGGGTCTCACCAGGGCTGAGTAGAGGGGGAGCATCACCTCCCTCGACCTGCTAGCCACACTTCTGATGCAGCCCAGGATCTGATTGGCTTTGCGGGCTGCAAGTGCACATTGAGAGCTCATGTTGAGCTTTTTGTCCACCAGCACCCCCAAGTCTCTCTCCTCAGGGCTACTTTCCAGCCAGTCATTAGTCTTAATGAAACTTTAAAAAAAATAATTAAGTTAATGCAATGCTAATAGCTAAAATTTAGCTGAACATATTGGAGGAATATTTTTACCTTGCCTCCAAAGGTCCTTTCCAACCCCAACCATTCTGTGAATTAAACACTGTAATGTCTAAGTAAAATGACTTTCCCTTCATTTGTTGACTGAATTTCACAGCCAGTATATAAAAGAGAAAAAAAACCCAAAGAACTACATAAGCAGTGATATAATTATAAGAAGCAGTGTTTCAAAGTAAAAAATGAAATTTTTATATACAGTAAATCAGTTTTCGCTTCTACCAGCCATATATTATTTTCACTCATAATCAAAGCTGCTGTGTTAAACAAGTTTTTACTAGCCATAGAGAGGACCATAATATTGCAGCACTATTTTTGTCTTTGTGTTGTGTCCAGATTAATTATTCATATACATTGGGTTTTTAATACATTAGATACCTTTGAAATGCCCTACACTTAAGTACCTATGTAACCACAGACAATTTGCTATTAAGGGTTGTTTCATTTTGTTTTGGTTGTTGTTGCTTGTTTGTTTGGTTTGGTTTTTACTTTCTTCTAGACTGTACAATCTGATCTGCTTAGTTTTGTTTTGATTCCTTTACTGAAAAATTCAATTTTTCTATGTAATTCAAAATAATTACATTGTTATTAGTGCCTCTTTCCCCCCACCCCCTCCAACCCCCCGATGGGTATTTTGTACAATATTATTTTACATTTCAAATATATCATTATGATCATTAGTTACCTTGGTGATGAACATGTTGTGTATCTGAGATACAATTGTGTGCATTTTGCTGAAATATTGATGTAGATTATAATCTGCCAGAAGCATTACATATATCTAAACTTAACTGGAAGAAAATACCAATAACAAACACTGTAAGAATAGTAACAAGAAGTAACTAAAAAAAAAAAAAGAGGTTAAAAAATAATAATAATACAAATATCTTTGAAGTTTCTGTTGCACATGCTTTTTTTTTCAGGACAAGTTGTTAATTAAAAGGTGTCATACCATTTTGCAATAGAAGTCTGCATCTTTGGGTTATCTTAACGTTTCGTTAACACACCTAAGCAAGAGAAATTCACTGCAAAGATGAAGGCACAAATGCATTGATCACAGCAAAAAAAGTGCTGAGATTTTCTGCAGAGGTCACAGAGAATGAAAACACAAAAAGTTAAGTATAACGCTGAAGCGGTGTTACACATCTTCGGTTAGGAACTGTGGGAAAGGCAGCTAACACATGCATTTATATTTCAAAGGGAAAGCACTAAGCCATTTTCTGGGCTCAGACAGAGTCCAGACCTCTGATCTCTGTTTCAAAGTGGAATTGAAATAATCATGTGGTTAAGAATGAGGGAAGAATTTCAGGCACATCCTTCTCTGTATAATTTCTTTTTGGATTGGCTGCTCAATGTCTGTTTTAAAGTGACTTCTGAACTGCTGAACTCTTTTTGCTCAACAGGAAGACTAGGGACATAACTTTTTGCTTGGCATTCTACTTCAGGTCAAAGATAGTTGAAACATACCAAAATATGCATAATCTTTGCTATCATGACATTTATTTTTTAGTATCATAAATATTTTCTCAGATGTCAGCTGCTATTTAAAGAATTCACTAACTGAGCCCCATAGAGACATCCCCTCCATTTCTTTAATGGCCATATAGTGACCTCTATATTCACATCAGGAAGCAGTTATTTTCATGAGAAGTCTCCATGACATTTAACTCCTTAGAGCCTTGCCACCGAAATAAGGACAATAATTAAGACCTAGATTCTCAACTAGAACTCAGGTTAGCTGCATCTAAAGGAATTGTCATGTGGCATACTTCTATATTATGGACATTTTATTCTCAAGAAAGTTTAGACTTTGCAGTACTGACTTGGATAAAATTAAAAAAAAACCCACAATAGATGAAGATAGTCAGTAAGAAATAATATGAAGAGGAAAGCATTGTGAAAACCAACGCCCTTTTAGTGTAACTGGTATGAGATCTCTTGCATGAGCTGATGGAACCACTGAACAGAGCTCTTGCCTGATTTCATCTGATTGTACATTCAGATGGGTGGGTCAGGTCAAGTGTGCTTGCCCCATCCTAACTCTGCAAGTTCATAGTATCATAGTATCGTAGTATCATTCAGAGTTGGAAGGGACCACAAGGATCATCTAGTTCCAACCCCCCTGCCATGGACAGGGACACCCCACACTAGATCAGGCTGGCCAGAGCCTCAGCCAGCCTGGTCTTAAACACCTCCAGGGACGGGGCCTCAACCACCTCCCTGGACAACCCATTCCAGGGTTTCACCACTCTCATGGTGAAGAACCTCGACTCTCTGGTGTCACATTCAACTAATTTTATCAATTTCTTAAATAACTTACAAAGGTTCTGAGACATTTTTTAAAAACTCTTACCTCTTGCCCACTGACGACATGCCTAACTTTTTAATTCTTCTTGTAAATAAGGTCTTAGATGAGCTGCTCGTATCCTAACCCATTAGCAGCCAGGAGGGTGGCACACCTTATCGATTTCCTACCATACATTTAAGAATAATTAATATTATAGAAATGGCAACATCAGAACTGGCAATCTCTCAGCCAGTACTTTTCTCAGGCACAGAGGGTTGCAGCTATTTCTGCCAACCTGAGGAGAAATTCTCTATTGTCCTGGCTTTTTTTCCTTTGTTTACACAAAAATTGTTTTATTACTGCTTTATTATCCTTGTCTTGCAACATTTCTTCATCACATCTTACTGAATATATAAATTAATGCTGACTATTAGTTTATCCTGAATATCTCAGCAGCTTACATACAAATTAAACTATAATGCTATTCCTTCAGAAACCCATGCTAGGGGGAACCGTGGTCTGCTAATAAGCACTGAGAGACCGTTTAAGCCTCCCAAGAAACTCAGGACACTCTGCTGTTTAAACTTACCTACAAGTATAATGTTTGTAAAGGTTTATGACTGCTCTATGTATTGGGGCAAACTAAACCTTAAAGTAAATATTTTAAAATCACTGTAATTACTCTAGGGATGCATGTAGTTTATTGTGCATTATTTAGGTGATTTCCCACTTAAATGGAAACTTTTACTGAAATTCATTTAAATTCTGTTGAATTCACAGCATAAATATGCAAAATGTAAAGGAATGAGGGCTTTTATTCCTCTTTTTCTCCTTAGCACATGGTTCAGTATACAGATCTCAGTTGGTAGTGCATAAGACCCTTAATGGGAAGGCTGTGAGTTCAAGCCTGCAGTGGACAGTAGTGTCTTCCCTACTCTAGTCATGAGGTCTGTGGTGACAGGTTGGACTCAGTGATCTTTGAGGTCTCTTCCAACCTTAGTGATACTGAATATATCTCTGATAGAGTTGTTAATATATTTATATTGTTATTTGCATTTTTGGGGTTATATAACATTTTAAAAATGGGGAAAGATCTTAAGAATATTTTTAAAATATATATTTATTATCAATGGGAAAGAAGATCCTTTTGTCAAAGCACCCTTGAAGGAATTCACTTTCAGATCCAGGATGCACTTTTGTTAAAGGAAAACAGATAGGGGAGCATCCACTGAAACACAAGAGAGGCAAGCCAATTTTCCCTGCAATATTCTCAGATACAGTCTTCTTCAGTAAGTAGCTCTTGAGAATGTATCTCTTTCATTCTCACTAACTCAAACTTTTACTTACAAAAGTCTTGAATTGCTACAAAGAGACCTTATAACCAAATAGCTAGGTCCCCCCTGAAAAAATAAAGTTCAAGTTCTTTCTCATCCTACTACAGCACTACCATTTTGCACTCTTGGATCTACTCAGTCCATCTACCCATGTGTGAAAGACCCCTGTGCAAAGTAATGCTTTGAATGGGAATTGCTTGACTTGATCCTTAAATGGAACACCTCTTTGTCCTCTTTTTTTTTGTCTTGGTTTTCACAAGCAAGTTTTACTTTCTATGTATATTAGGAAATTGAATATTCTTTATTGGCTGAGCTCCCACTTACCAACTAAAGAGGTATCTAGACAGACTTTCTAGACAGAGAGTAGAGAGTAGACCAGCAGTCAGAGAATGGCCAAGAGGGTAGACTTTCCTCAAACAAGTACTTATGAGGAAAGAGCTATTAAAAACTGAGTAAAAATAAAATCAAATAAGGGAATGAGTTCCACAGAAACATCAAGGTAGGTATGAGGAAGGATGAGAGAAAAACTGTGGAAAAAAACCCAGAAAACTCACTCCATAAAAATACCTCCTCATAAGTCATAATAAACCACAAGGAAACTGCTTAACACCATCAGGAAAAGAGTATCCCAAATCACCCAGCATGACAACACCTACTGAAAACCAGGGGAAAAAAAACAGAAAAAGGTGCTCAAAATCACAGTAAAAACCTCTCCTGCCACCAAAAATCTTTGGCTATTTTGCATAGATTAAAACAATTGCTGTTTCGTTGGTTTTGTTTTGTTTTGGTTTGGTTTGGTTTAGATTGTTGATTGGTTGGTTGTTTTTTTGGGTTCTGTTTGTTTGTCTGATTTTTATTCCCTTTACAGTATTTCAAGCTACTTCTTTTGCCAGACTAGCCCCTATAACACTTCATTGTAAAGATTAACTGATATTATCTTTGTTCAGTGCTTCAAAGAGTGTCTTATTTTTTCATTATATACAGAGTATCTTTGTATAGTTGGCATTTTATTGTTGTACCAAGCACTTACTATTCTCACTTTATCTGTGGTAAATAATTGAGGTGTTCAGGAGGAGACTTGATGGAGTGCTTGGTGCCATGGTTTAGTTGTTTAGGTGGGTTGGATTGGTTGATGGGTTGGACACGATGATCTTGAAGGTCTCTTCCAATCTGGTTGTTTATTATTATTATTATTATTATTATTATTATTATTATTATTATTATTATTATTATTATTATTATTATTATTATTATTATTATTATTATTATCTGCTATTGACCTTCTGGCATTAGTTATGCTTCCTCCAAAATACTAAATCTGCTTCTGAATTCCATCTCAGTCATTCCAGACTAACTGCTTATAAGAGTAGTGCTGACACTGCAAACTGTCATCTTACACCACTGGTCAACACTGAGCAAAGAATCACAGCGGGGTTTGCACATACACGAACAACATAAGCTGCAGTGTCAATGAAGTGAGGGTAAGTCATGAAGGAAAGCTATCCCTGGGGCTTCCTTATGTTGCACATTAAAGGTCTGCCTCGCCTCTTCAAATAAATCCTGTGATGTATCTTAGGTTAAACTTTGGGTCAGCTGTTTCATTAAAGATCTGCAACTTTATCTACAGTGGTATTGGAAATAGATTTGAAGTTGAAAGACTCAATGATTCAGCAGTAATATAAGTAAAACTTACACTTAAGCCTCACATACATATCTATTTATGTACATAAGTGTATATATATAGGCATGTATATGTATGTATGTATTTGTATATGGACATAAACATATGCATATTCATATATATACACACACATACAGATGTGCAACAGTAGGAACAGCTCAGGTGGTATCTGGGCAGATAATTGTGTTTATAGATTTAGTCGTTGAGAGTCTATTTATTGTGTGTATAATTCTCACTCATGCCTTGAAAAATAACACAATATTATCTTATAAATCTAACAGTCCCATTAGCATGCTGATATATATTAAGAAAATAATAGCTGTCACTTACACATCAGAATTTTCTGAAAAAGATGGTTTTTTGGGATAATTTGCATTCACCTTTCACAACCTTTACTGGAAAACTTGCTTTGTTTTTGTTTAGATTTATAGTTGCTTGTGCTAGATTTTTCTCTCATGTAGCATAGCATATTAGATTGTTTGACTGAATTGTTCATGAAAAATATTGAGTCTGGGAATCTGATGGAAAACTCAGTGGTAATTTAATAAAAAGAGTAAATGAAAAGCAATTTAACAAGAAAAAGCTAAAATACGTATTGAAGTTGTTCCTCTCTCTTTCTGTAGCTGAATAAATCTTGCTAAGAATAAGAATTTTCTTCACCTTTATATACTTTAAAATTGCTTGAAATCAATGAGAAATATATGTAGTGTTCAGATATGTTATAAGTAGGATGATCTGTTTTTTTAACATCTGTACTTCAAATGTCTTTTATGCTGCATTGTGGTAATTTCATGTTTTCTCTGCTCTATTTAGCAGTATTTTTAATTGAGTATAAGTGCTGACTGCCACACGCTCTGTATATTCTGTGGGTTGGATGCACTATCTGTTGGCTTGAAAGCTGGAGTGGAAAGTAAGAAGTCATCTGTCTCTCCTTTTCTAAATGAGATCATCTTATTTATGTGCATTTGTACAGAATAAAAGGGAAAACAGAGAATTGGGACAGACTGTCCTTCCAACATAGAGTGTATGCCACTCATTTCATTCTTTGCCATTGTTTTCCAACCTGTTAGCTAGGATAAGTGGATGAAGAATAATTATGGTCCTATGTGTGCTAACCCTCAGTTTAAGGAAGCATAAAGTGAAACAACCTGGATAGCTGTATAGGAACTGAAAGTCACCATCCCTGGAGGTGTTCAAGAGAGGATTGGACATGGCACTTGGTGCCATAGTTTAGTCATGAGGTCTGTGGTGATGGTTTGGACTTGATGATCTTTGAGGTCTCTTCCAACCTTGGTGATTCTGTGATTCTGTGATTAGGCTTTGTACTGAGAAAGGTTGGCCCCTTTTTGCAAATTTGTTCTGAATATGGAGAGAATAGGCAGTGTTACATATAATGAAGCAATATGGTCCTAAAGCTATAGCTCTTTAAAAAACTGCATGTATTTCTGTTTATGTATCACAAACAGCTTAAATAATTTCATTTCCTTACCACACCCTCAACCGTTCTGGTAATTAACCTCATCCTTAACTGGTGTAAGCAAGATTATCCAGTGAGGTTTTAACACTCCCTTTGCTACTCCCGTTTACACTAATTAAGAATATCGCCCAACAGCTTTGTAATTATATCCTCCAGAATTTCAGTGATCATTTTACATTCTGTATTTTTAGTAAAGAGAATGAAAATTAATTGCTTTAGGAATTTTGTAATTAAAATTTTTTATTTAACTTAATAAGTGTGCAATTATAAAGGAAACCATTTAAAATATTTTTAGCAAGTAAGCACTATTTTAACATAATTTTTTTTTTGTGCTGCAAAATAGAATTGTTAGCCCAAGGTCCAAATAAATTCAATAGTGTTCCTTCAATTATATTTCTCTGTTTTCAGATCATCTGCCAAACTTGATCCTACAGATCTATCCCCAAGTTCCTCTCCTCAGTGCTTCAAATTACGTGCATGGTCCATAAGCTCTGTTCCAGAAATAGTGATAATTAAGAAGTTTTACAGATAAATGAAGGAGATAAATTTATTGCTTGTTTGTTTATTTATTTGTTTTGGGTTTGTTTCTTTGTTTTGCTGAGGTTTTTGGTTGTTTGTTTTGTTTTTCTGACGCCCAGAATTTTAATGCAAAACAGAAAGGAGAATAAAATAGAATAGAATAGAATAGAATAGAATAGAATAGAATAGAATAGAATAGAATAGAATAGAATAGAATAGACCAGGTTGGAAGAGATCTTCAAGATCATTGTGTCCAACCCATCATCCAACACCACTTAATCAACTAAACCATGGCACCAAGCACCCATCAAATCTCCTCCTAAACACCTCCAATGATGGTGACTCCACCACCTCCCCGGGCAGCACATTTCAGTGGGCAATCACTCTCTCTGTGAAGAATTTCTTCCTAACATCCAATCTGAGCCTCCCTGGTGCAGTTTGAGACTGTGTCCTCTTGTTCTGGTGCTGGTTGCCTGGGAGAAGAGATCAGCCTCCACCTGGCTACAATCTCCCTTCCGGTAGTTGTAGACAGCAATAATAAAAACAGTTCTTTTAACACAGAAAATTTTCCTAAGGGAGAGATGACCTGTTCTAGTGCAGACTTTTTGAAGAGTCTCAGAGAATCAAGTGAAAATACATTGTATTTCTTACTTGCTTTGCATTTACTTTGCAAAGTAAAGACCTACTGCATGCTAATTTACTTAAAATGCATTCATATATTCTTTACTTATAACTGGAATTTCCAGTTTTGCAGTGAAAAATGTAGTTTATACTACTTTACTCATTTCTAAAGTGTCTTCTGTCTCAGTCTGCACTCCTGCAATACAACCCACACAGATATGAAATTAAATCAATGTTCATGAGAATTTTACAGATATATAATAATTATAATTTACAGATATATAATCTATTCACAGATATATAATTAAATAACATTAAAATATTCTCCAACAGTTTTTTTTAAATGTCTTTTGCAGTTTTTGAAGATTACTTTTGTCTATTTTATTTCTGAAGACATTAGAGCAAATAGAAATAATAATGTGCATGGTATGGTATTGTTTTTAATGGAAAAACACATTATATTGATTTGAAATTTTCATTTTGAGATGAGTTTGGCGAACCTTTCTATGCTACTACAAGTTTCCAATGAAAATATCAGTTTTGACAAGAGATCTTTCTAAGCAAAAAGTTTCCAGTAAGATCTCTATAATTCTTTGCTGAAAAGCATGTATAAGCAGCTTATTAGAGTCTTTTTGCCAGTTTTGCTCTTTTAAGCAGCAAAAAAATAAGCAACTGCAGACTAAACAATACCAACTTTTTAATTCTTGCTTGTGAGACATTTTTCAATCCCTGCAAAGACATTTTCTTCCAGATAACATAAGTACAACTGGAAGAGATAACTTCCACAGTATTGAGAGACTTTAATTGTATTAGCTGCTGACAGGAGGATAGTATTTTTAAGTAACTCAGAATCAAGTCACTGATTGACAGACCATGCAGACAATGAAATAAACGTAAGAAAAACTCAAAGTAGAGAAAACCATAAGAAAGTTAAGAGGATTTTGATTTGTCTTGAATAATCATCAAACATTCAGGCAACTAGAAGGCTAAAAAGCAAGAATATAGATTTATTTTTTAAAATATCTTTATTCTTTTAATTTAAACTAACAAATATATCCCTGAGACTCTCCCCCATCAGAAAGGGAACAGAAATATTTTAGTTTATGTCACTTTGTCTTACTTTGTCCTTGTCTCTGTCCACAGAGGGAAAGAGACTCAGTTCTTTTGAATATTCCTGTGTTGTGAAATTAGCAGCACAAATGAGGCCAAAATATCAGTAGCTAGACTATTTATTACATAAATAAAGTGAATGGATCAGAAGGGGAGAGGGAGAAAATAGAGAGGGAGAGAGAGAAGAGAGAGAGAAGAAGAAAGGAATTATATTACCACACCCCTCACCCCCCCCACCCCCAAGACAGTTTGAGTCTGTGGAGGAAAGGTGCTGCAGGTGATGTTGGGTCTGTAGAGAAATGGTGCTGAGACTTTGGCTGGGGAAGAGATGTGGTCCTCTGGGCAGTCACTTCAGCTCCATGAGTTGCAGCAGGCGGAACTTATGACACAGAGAGAGGTTTCAGTCTGCTTCTTCCAGGCTCCACGGCCTCTTTTCTCCGGAGCAGCATTGTCCCGGGCTTTTCCTTCTCAGCGGCATGGTCCTTCTCCTGTGTTTTCCTTCATCTCTGTTTTTCTCCTGTGCTTTTCTTCCTTTAATCATCCAGTCCAGGGGACACAGTCCCCCACATTTTTCTTCTTCAAACCAGTAGTTGCTCAAGTCTTTTATACAGTTTTTAGTCCTTAGGTATGTGTCCAAGTATTGTCCCTCAGGAATTCAGGGGCCAGGAAATCATCCTTAGGTCTTGTCCTGAAGGCTTGATGGCTGGGTCCTTGGTCCATTGCTGTAGGCCAGCTGCAGTCCAGTGTTATCATGATGCAATCGCAAGGTGATTTGCATCCAGTATTGGTAGACAGGATTCCTGCATGATCTTTGCACCTTCCTTCCAGTGGCTCTGCCCAACACATATCAGCTATTGTCTGGGCAAGCAGCAAGTGATTTTATCTTTGTTGAATCACACCAGGAGAGCCAACTTTTAGTCTCTTACAGTCCTCAGAGGAGGTAGTGTGTTCTACACGGCCAATAGCTTGTAATCTTTTTTTCAGAAACAGGTTTAACTTTAGTTCTGAAGTACGTGCCTTGTGCTCATAAACATATGAGACTCCTAAAAGTCTGAGGCTACCTTGAAATCATGCAGTTCAGGAATAATTTTGCTCTTCTTGTTGCTTTCCATTGCTTCAGCCTCTCAAACTTCAATTAGGAAAGATATGTGTAAAAGAAAGCAAAGCTACAATGTCATTGTGATCACAATCTGTCACAAATAAAATGGCAGATGTCACCAAACTACTGAAAAATGCAAGAGTTTGAAGTTCTGATGTAAAACAGTCAAAGGAGCAACATATTTTGTCATTTTTAATCAAGAAAATCTGCCTTCTTGAACTGGATGATTAAGAAGACTTCCTTCAGTCATTATTGTACAGTAATCCAAAGTCTATTACAGTCTGTCTGTGCTGTGTAAAATGCTGAAGTTGCATTTTCTGTGGGTGCATTCAGGACAATCAGATTAACAGGCTCAGTGGTGCAGCCTGCAGCATTTTAGGAATGGCAATATCTATGCTTTTTCTTAGTTTATCTTACTTTCTGTGAAAATTTCAGCACACAGAGCAGGGCTGAATTCATACAAATGGATTTGTGCAAGCAATTTCACAGGCAACACAGAATTTTGTTAGGGGAACACTTTCATTTACTGAAGATAATACGATTTGTGTATCACCTTTGTCTATCTTTTGGTCTTGTTTAATATAACTGACAATGTTATGCATTGACATAGTAAGACACAATATGGAGCTTGTATATGTATTATATATATGAACAAGAGCTTAACAGTTTGGTAGAGGGAAATGACGTTGTACAGTACTGTGAAGAGATACTGACTTTATCCACAAACATTGTATGGCTGAATGACTGCAGAAGCCCATGTCAAGTCATCAGATTTAATGTAGCTTTTCAACTTCCAGTTTTGAAGTCAACTAAAATAAACCCACAGACCAGTGGAAACAGAAGGGAAGACAATAATCTTAAACCAGAGAATGTGCTTTCATTATTTTTGCAGTAACTAGCTGAATAGAAAATAGACAGCAAAAGTTAAGAGTTTGTTTTATTTTTCCTTTTGTTTTGTTTGTTTGTTTGTTGGAATATTTTTGTTTTGTTTCTTTTTGGTTTTGATTTGTATTTTTTCACAGTATCACAGTATCACAGTATCGCCAAGGTTGGAAGGGACCTCAAGGATCATTGAGTCCAACCTGTCACCACAGACCCATGACTAGACCATGACACCAAGTGCCACGTCCAATCTCCTCTTGAACACTTAGAGGGATGGTGACTCCACCACCTCCCTGGGCAGCCCATTCCAATGACTAATGACTCTCTTGGCAAAGAACTTTCTCCTCACCTCGAGCCTAAACTTCCCCTGGCGCAGCTTGAGACTGTGTCCCCTTGTTCTGGTGCTGGTTGCCTGGGAGAAGAGACCAACCCCTTCCTGGCTACAACCACCCTTCAGGTAGTTGTAGAGGGCAATGAGGTCACCCCTGAGCCTCCTCTTCTTTTGCACCAATGCTGATGATTCCTTGTACCAAGAAAAAGGAGAATCTTCTAAACACAGTGTCCTAAGGACTCTGACCCTGAGAAATTCATGACACTTGCAATTTCAACACTATTCTGTTTAAATAGCTCCTAATATTGCTCCTCCGAGCTTGGATAAGTCATTGTTCTACCAGTTCAGTTGCATTTGGAAAGGGTAAGAATGGCTAGAAACTGTAGAAAATGTCTATCCCATTCTCATAAATGAATATAAAAATTTTGGTAAAGAGCATTTACATTAGGTCACAGGAACCTTGCTGATCTGTCTTGGAATTTAAGCAATTTCAAGAAAAACGTTGGTTAAAACAAAGCAATATTATAGATCTTGCTTGTGTGACACTTCATGGTCATGAATGGAGAACTGAGATTAAAATGGTTTCCATACTGAGTCAGCCTTAAAATAAATGGAAGCATTTCAACAAATTGATTTGGGGTTGCCAATAATTCTCTGTAGTGCATTCTATTTTTGCATCTATGCATGTTTGAATAAGATCTTTTCTAGACAGGTTTTGTTCCGACTTTATCCTCCTTGATCCTTCCACACACTGTATCGATTAGCATGGCTTTTTCAGCCTCTCCTTTCATAGAATCAATAAGGTTGGAAAAGACCTCAGAGATCATCAAGTACAACCTATCACCCAACACCTCATGACTAACTAAACAATGGCTTCAAGTTCCACATCCAATCCTTTTTTGAACACCTCCAGGGGCCGTGACTCCACCACCTCCCTGGACAGCCTATTCCAATGGCCAATTACTCTTTTTGTGAAGAACTTTCTTCTCACCTCAAACCTAAACTTCCCCTGGCACAGCTTGAGACTGTGTCCTCTTGTTCTGGTGCTGGTTATCTGGGAGAAGAGACCAACCCCCACTTGGCTACAATCACCCTTCAGGTAATTGTAGAGAGCAATAAGGTCTCCCCTGAGCCTCTTCTTCTCTAGGCTAAACAATCCCAGCTCCCTTAGCCTCTCCTCATAGGGCTTGTGCTTGAGACCTCTCAACAGCCTTGTTGTCCTTCTCTGGACACATTCAAGAGTCTCAGTATCCTTCTTAAATTGATGGGCCCAGAACTGGACACAGGACTGAAGGTGTGGCCTAACCAGTGCTGAGTACAGAGGTACAATGACTTCCCTGCTCCTGCTGGCCACACTATTCCTGATAACATGCCAGGATGCCATTGGCCTTCTTGGCCACCTGGGCACACTGCTGGCTCATGTTCAGCCAGCTGTCAACCAGCACCCCCAGGGCCCTTTCTGTCTGGCTGCTCTCCAGCCACTCCAACCCCAGCCACTCCAACCCCAGCCTGTAGCACTGCATGGGGCTGTTGTGGCCGAAGTGCAGCACTCAGCACTTGGACTTGTTGAATGCCATCATGTTGGACTCCGCCCATCTGTCCAGCCTGTCAAGGACTCTCTGGAAAGCTCTTCTGTCCTCTAACACATCAACATTTGTTCCCCACTTGGTGTTGTCTGCAAACTTACTAATCAACTTAATACCCTCATCCAGATCATCAATAGAGATATTGAATAGGATTGGGCCCAACACTGATCCCTGGGGGATGCCACTAGTGACTGGCTACCAGCTGGATGTGGCACCATTCACCTCCACTCTCTGGGCTCGTTCCTAACCCAGCACAGAGTGCTGCTGTCCAAGCCATGGGCTGATAGCTTGGCCAGGAGTTTGCTGTGGGGAACGGTGTCAAAGTCCATGCCAAAGTTCAGATAGACTACATCCACAGCCTTCCCCACATCTGCCAGGAGGGTCACCTGATCATAGGAGATCAGGTTGGTGAGGCAGGACCTGCCCTTCCTAAATCTATGTTGACTAGGCCTGACCCCTTGTCTGTCCTGCAGGTGCCCTGTGGTTGCCCCCAAGATGGTAGTTTTGTGCATCTTGCTATCATTTTTGTTTCTTAAGAATCTGTATTTCCTTATTTACTAATCTATTTTAAAGTATTTTCAGAAGATAGTGTTTTTTGGATTTTTTTTGTATATTCTCTTGGTTCAGAGAGTCTAGCATTTAGCACAACTGGATGTATAAGGAAAGGTATTTGACTTCTTAAGTTTCCAAACAAAAAAACTCTATCATAGATTTCCCAGGGATTCTCTATCCCCATAGCGTGGGACCTCTAACTCCAACTCCATCATTACAGCACTGAGAAGTGATGAGTTCCCAGCAGAACACTGTAAGGTCTCTGGTATTCCACAGTGCATGATGACAGATGTGGGAATCAAAGAAATGTCAGTAATGTGGAAAGGGAGGCATTTTAATAATGATGTGGTTATGCTTACCCTTGAAGGAGTTGCAGGGAAAAAAAATGATAGCTTTGGATATAATAATGTATGAACATTAACAGTAAATACACATACCAAGGGACTATTATTTTATTAACTTATTGATTCTTCTTCTTAGAGAGGCTAATTATACTATTATACTATTATAATTATTATACTTATGCTACTACCCTATGCCATTTATCAGAGAATCTGTACACAGTATGATTTTTGGATTTATGTCTTTGGTTAAAATTGTTGTTCAGTACTTGATTTTATTTTAATGGAGAGGTTTTATTTGAATATTTTTTCTTAACACCACATACTGCACTAACAGAAGTTGTAAGACAGTGCTTTTCATAATCGCAGTGATACATAATCAGTGTATGAACATTATACAAGCAACAGTTTTTCCGCAATCCTCACATATTATACATTTTTTTCCATGCTTGTAGGTGAGCCATCGTCTCTGCTTCTGGACTGGCAAAACTTTCTACTCATTTTAATTTAATTTTTACTTCCTTTTTCAAATATAAATTGGAAATAAACTTCTTTTTTCCTTTACTTACATTTTCATTCTCATCCTGACCCTGGACACTAGAATTCTCCTATTGCCTCAGGGAAGCTGTACGATTCTGGGGGATTTTGGTGTGGTTTGGGAGTTTTTGGTCTGTTTTTTTAATGAGACACAAAGAATTACAACAAAAGATTCCTCTAATTTAAGATTTATAATTTTAAATCAAATGACCAGATATTTTTCTTAACAGATGTTTTACTGTAGCTGCGATATTCATTAACGACTCTGGTTTTAAATTTAGCTTCCTCTCTATTTCAGAAATCTAATTTGCAAGGTTCTGTTGACTCTTCCCACAGTGTTCATGAACACTATGTCCATAAGAAAATTTTTCTCTGATTGTTTTTTATCTATTTTTTGTTTGTCCCTCAGAAGAATGTTTCATACACAACAGAACAGCAGATAGAGCATGTGGCAGACAGCTAATGAATCAAAATGGCAGATTCGTAAACAAGCTAACATATACTAGGGAGAGCTTTTTCTTCCAGAACACCCACCAGAGGTGTGCCCTTCCCTGTCCTTTTTGCTTTTGTTGGTGTTATGTGTAGAAAGTAAGGGCAAGATACTTTCACAGCTATTTTGTTTTTCAAACATCTTTCCATTTTAAATGAGCATGATACCTGGGGTATTTAATCAAGAAAACAAAACTCTGCTTTCGAAGTGTGAAGCCTCCCCACCATCTGGAGTTTTGGTTGCTGGTGGAATAAACCAGCAGGAGAAATGGATCTTAGCCCTGCATAAACCAATCTGCGATAACCACAAACTCACTTTGAATCTCTTTTGGAAGGAAGAGCATAGCTGCAAGAACACCTCACAGCTGTTGCACAAATGCATGTTATAGAATCATCTGTAGATGACAAATCCCAGTAATTCACGGATCTACAGATGCACCAAAATCAGCTCTTCTCTGCATAGTAGATGGAAGAACTGTTTGTTGAGCATGTTTGTTTTCCATGTGCTGATTATACTATTACATATCATGCAGTATTAAACAGTTTGTGGATGAACACTAGAAGGAAGCCTGCCTATTTGCTCTTTTGTGCCTGCTGCAGTCTGGAGTCCTTGGGAGGAAGGAAAGATTGCACGTCCCTAGGTTATGATTACATTGGTGCAAACAGGCTGTGAAAAGCAGCACAGGAGGAAAAAGTGAAAAAGTAGAGTCATTAGCAAGAAAGGTTTAGCTTTATTTTAATCTATCTTCTGACTGAACTGATTGTTCTGTTGTAAAAAGACTTATTTATTCTTTGGTGTTTGTGTTCTAGCAAAAAGTAAGTTTGGATTTTGTTAGATTTTGTTAGTTTTAGTATGTTAACTTCAATGAAAGGCAGCAGGCATATCCATCTCAATGCTTTGACTCTTTCAGGGTCCTCTCAAATAAAAGCGTCCAGGTACTGAGAATAAAGAAGCTTTTAATCAGTGATACAAGAATTTGTTTGCTTTGGTTTGTTTCTTTGTTGTTTTTTTTCTGATATTGATGACTGGATCAATGAGCTTTCTTGGCATATTATTTCCTTCAGCAGAGCTAATATCAGCAGCTGTTGTTCAAAAGAGCAGATGGAACTCTGAAGATGACTTTTGAAATAAACCCCTCACTAAATAATGTTGAGACTTAGCATTAAGTAACACAAATTCATGAGATTTGAGGTGAAGCCATCCATGATCATACAAAAATATAATGTAATAAGGAAACCTAAATGGCACAAAAGATTAGAAGACTGTGCCCAAATGCTTTTTTATCTCTTTGAACAGGTATTCTACGATACACAGCCAGCTTTCCAATTCTTTATATTTGGAGTACACAAGGGAGAGCCAGATGCTTTATCATGCTCTTTTACTGAGAGCTGGAGCTTTACAGAATTAAGCATTCAATGTCATGAAAATAACCTTTGAACTGCTCTTTTTTTTTTCTTTTTTTTTTTTTCTTTTTTTTCTCCCTTGAATGGAGCTGTTGATCCTTTTAAAATAGTGTGAGTTCTGTCTTCCTTCACTGGTGTTCTGACTGCAAATAAAAGATGCTGAACTTCCTAGTAAAAGCATTGAAGTTGAAAGTGTGCTAAGCTGCTAAAAACAAAACGACCGAACAACCAAACAAAACAACAACAACAAAACAACCAAACAAAAAGCCCCCCCAAAACAATATAAAAGAATAGCAAAAACACACCAGGGCTAGAGACAAGGGGAAAGAAAGAATGTGAAAAACATTAAAGGATGGAGGATAGAAGAGTGTAATAGTAAAAGGGAGATGAAACAGCTGTGCACAGTGCTTTTCATCAGAGACAATGTGTGGGCAGAAATTAAAAAGGGAAAAAAGAAGAAACAGAAGACATCCTAAAACCTACACCCAAAATTATGATGCAGAAGGGATTGAAGAAACAATTAAAAGCTCCAAAGTATTTGGAGGTCACAAGATAAGAGGGAGAGAGATAGAAGGTACTCGTGTTGTGCATGTGATAGCCATTTTTAGAAACATCAAGAAAGAAGAAGCAGAGGAAGGACAGAGATGTGGGATGAGGATATGAGTGGTGATGCGAGGGAGGAGGTAATAAGATGTGTGTGTATGATAGACAGGTTTGGCCAACTGAATCTGCTGCTGATATTCAATACCATGCTGATGTCATGACAGCTTCAAAATGAAAGTGCCGTCTGGAGCAAAGTATCATGGGGTGTGTTTAGTTCAGGTTGTATCATGAGAGGCTTCCTGTTTCTGGTTGCTGCTTCTGGTTTCAATGTTTGGGGTGCTCATCTTTTCTGCTGGTCTGCCTTGCTTGCTTGAGGAGTTGGGGGGAACCATCGTATCGGTGGCTTCAGCTGCTGCTTCTGCTTTTGTGGTGCTTTTCTGCAAACCAGGCTAAGGTAATTGTACATCATATTATGTCATTAAAATCCTTAACTCAACCCAGTTTGGTTTTTATTTTTTATTACTTTCCATCCTGTCTGTGTGTGCATGTGGCTTCACTTGGAGGGCAAATTGTGAAACCAGGACAACAGGATAGGGAAAGAAGGGAGCATCACAGTTGTGACAGATGCCATCCTGAAAAGGATGTCGGACTGTTTTATGGAAGTGTAAATGTATGTGCATAAGATGGGAAGAAAAGGAATAGACCTGAGGAAGGAAGAAAGGAAAGCTGGAAGCAATCCAGCACAGGAGGGGGAATGGTGAAGTTAGTAAGAAGGATTTAAGTGAGGTAAGTGTAAGAATACAATGTAGGAAAGGAGTGTGGTGAGTGGTGGGTGAGATGGGACAGAAATCCAAAGGAACTATGTGAAAAGTGCTGTGAAATATAGCTGTAGCATTTTGCCACACAATCTTTCATTATCTCAACCTGCCGTGGGTGGGGAAAAAGATGACAAGTTAAGTTTGAGTCAAGAATGTGTGCAGGGAGTGCCTTGCTTCTTTCCATTACCACTGTAGAGATCAACACAACTAAGGAGACAAATAAATCCCATTCCACCATCACTACTACCAATATCCTTACACTCAGAAGACATTTAATGGTTGAATGACCTTATTTGCCTTAGAAAAGCCAATATGGAAGTCAATAAATACAGTAAGACTGTGATGGACAGATTATTTCACAGTGTCAGTTTGCATTTATAAAATAGCAGGAGACATTAAGCCTCTATCAACTTGTTTTTCTTTAAAGAAAAAATGATGTGCTTTAACAGGACATTTTGGAACATTGCACATTTGAACTCCTGTCTGTGGTTTTTTGTCCACTCTCCCCACCACTGTCTCTCTCTTCTCCATCATATTAAGGTTTTAACAATGTACATTGTCACTGGAAATTTAAAAAAAATGCAGCTTTTGTGCTGCTTTTGAGTTTGCATACAGTGGACAGGGACAGGCATGAAGCTATAGTATGCAACTTTCTTTCCTATGAAACAGTCTGCACTTGCATGGAAACAATTAAACCCTCACTAAACCAGAAAACCATCCTTGGAGTTAGAAGTGGTATCCTCTTCCAGTGCACACTAGATTTGTGCCAACATCTAGTTGTGTTGGGGTGTACCTATAAAAAAGCCTATATATTCTATATCCTTTGTGATATTTTTAAAGAGAGAATTAGCCTAGCTCTGGCTTAATATTTGTTATGTCAGCACACAGTAAGTCTGAATATGATCTTATATTATCTTGACTGCTCTGCAAGATCTAAAGTCAGAAAAATAACCACCAAATAATGTGCTTAAAGGTAAAATATCACTGCATTCTGACTTTATTTAAAATACCTTTTGCATGGTGGCTCAGATGAATTACAGTGTAAGGTTGGATCCAAATATCACACGTTCACCATGTAGAAGTTTCAGAGCTGCCTGCATTAATCTATTGTAATCCTGAATAAAAATGTTTTCCACCATTAAGCTAAGCACACAGAATTAAATAAATATAAAGACAGAAGAAAAAAGTTAGACCTGCATAGCTATCCAAATTCTGCCTGCTATTACACTGAAAATGTTAATACCATCTCTTAGGAAACAGGCCCACAGTTTACCATTAGTGATCACAAAACTACTTTAGCAAATTGCTTGCTTATTCAGAATTTGAGGCTCTTGAGGCAGCATGGACTTGTGCACCAAGGCAGGTAGTTCTGGGGGATATAAGTCAAATCTGTTACTTCTTGTGACAATAGCACTACGTGGAGTGAGGCAGGGATACTACCTTTTCTGTAACTGTGGTGTATGTATGCATATCTCTAGCAAACTGAGATGAGAGGAACCTGCTTTGTCCTACAGAATAATTGGACTGAAAACCAGCTAGAAGAATGGCTTCTAAGGAATGGCATGCTCAGGTTTTTTTCAGTACTTGTTTCCTTATGAACATGGAGCACCTCTCCTATGAGGACAGACTGAAGGAGTTGGGGCTGTTCAGTCTGCAGAAGAGAAGGCTCTGAGGTGACCTAATTGTGGCCAGTATCTGAAGGGGGCCTACAGGAAGGCTGGGGAAGGACTTCTCAGGATCTCAGGTAGTGATAGGACTAGGGGGAATGGAATGAAGCTGGAGGTGGGGAGATTCAGACTAGATGTGAGGAGGAGGTTCTTCACCGTGAGAGTGGTGAAACCCTGGAATGTGTTGTCCAGGGAGGTGGTTGAGGCCCCGTCCCTGGAGGTGTTTAAGCCCAGGCTGGACGAGGCTCTGTCCAGCCTGATGTAGTGTGGGGTGTCCCTGCCCATGGCAGGGGGGTTGGAACTAGATGACCCTTGTGGTCCCTTCCAACCCTGAATGACACTATGATACTATGATATGCTAACATCCTCTACCTGTATGTATAAATGAATGACCCATACATACAAACTATTTCAGCTGTGGTAATATCTGTGTTTCCTTAGTTCAATCTAAGCATGTATCAGGAAGTCATAAAACAAATCATATGTGAGTTTGAGCACAGACATTTCATAACTTATTAATGTTATTCTCAATAAGTTTAAAAGCAAAAATTAAAAAAGCCACACACACAAAAGAACAAAACTGAGGCCCTCAGTGGATGTAGATTGTCTCCACAGAAACAATTACAGCCTTTAAATTGAATGCCAGGAATTGAAGCCTGATACTCCTACACCATTTGAAGCAAAGCTTTTACTAGTTTAAGGATAAAAGAGCTCATCAGAAGACACAGAAATTTCCCATTGATTTTAATTGGATTTGGATTGGTTCCAAGGAATTAATTTTGTTGTCCTGGCCTATTGATGTGCAGCTGTTCAAAAATGCTAAATTCAGTTTAAAAAAGATATGTTTAACAAAGATATTGTGGAATCCAGCTGGAAACCCTGCCTGAAATGATTTCTTTGTCTGCTTTTCTCTACATATCTGCCACTGGTCATGGTGGTTTAGCTATTTTTTTCTTTTTTCGCATCTTACTGACTATATGTAACAGTGCTCAAGCAAAACAGGTGATGCTCATGGGGAAAACCAAAGAGTTTCAGCATTTGTTTTCATCTTACACTGAAAGATTTCTGGACATTTAAAAATTTTTCATATTAAGGATTGTCTATCTTGGAGAAGCCAACAACTTCATAGCTGGGGAATCACTTGGTTTGCTGACTTGCAGCTTTCATTTGGTATTGAAGAGAGACATAAATCTGCATTTTCTGCCCAGTACTCATCAAGTGGCTGTTTGTAGTAGATTTTACTCTTGAACAGAACTCTTGTCTTGGGCTTTAGGAGCCTGATGAAGGAATCCATCAACAACAACAGTTTTCCAATAAATGTTCCTATTTCAATGAAATGTAATTTCTAGTTTCACCTAATACAAGGACGAAATAAGAGAGAGTTTTCCCACAAGATGATATGAAGAAGTAAGGAAAGCTTAAATATCCCTGCACCACTTTTTAACTGTTTTTCCAAAAGAGTAAATATCAGATTCTGAGTATTTCCTTTTTGTATATGAATTTGTTAGATAAGTCTAATACTTTCACTGCCTTCATCTCTAATGACATTGTTCCTTGTCTTTCTTCATCTCTTCTATCATTACCATTACCATTTAGCTATACATGTAAAGGATTGTCACTATTCCAGGGGTATTCCAGGGGTGCCTCAACGGTGCTGAAGGCAGATGGTTTCAACTATATCTAACCTCACATTTAGTATTATTCTTTAGATTAATATTCTTAATGCCTGTATATGCTAAATCCCAAAGAATAAAATTCTGATCTGCTGCAAAGTGGACATTGAAATTAAGGTAGATTTATGAATTACACTACCTATAGCACCATCTCTGTGTCATTGACATTTTGCTGAACAGAGCTGTCATAGTCATTTTTAATTTAATTGCTCATTGAAAACTTATTAACTGAATAAGCTGCAAAACTTCGTGGTTTTGAGAATCAATATAAATAGGATTACAACTCAAAGGCAAATTCTGCTCAGTATAAAGATGACCAAAAAAAAGAAGTAAAGCATTTCTTGTAGCTTTGGTTCTGAGTGACTGAACTTCCAGAAATTTTGAAGTTACTTCAGAATAAACTGTATTTTGTGCTGAGAAAGTCTTTTGCTCTCTTCATACTGTGACATTTCAAAGGGCAGAAGCTAAAAGGGACAACATTTGAGAACATCTATTTTTCTCATTACAGCTGCAGCACTATCACAAAGCATGTTGTGGGTGATAAAAACAAGAAATTTGGACAGTGTGTTTGGACAGCATGGACTTTCACACTCCTGCATTCAGCCTTTCTCTGGCTTTCTCTCTTATGCCTGATGAGCAATACTCTCAAAATATGAGCTATTAAACTTCATAACCATGTAGAAATTAACAGTAAAAATGACATGAGCATTTTCCTTAGGTACACTACATGCAAAGGAAAAATAGAAAGGAAAACAACCCATTCTTTCTTTGTATAGTAGATGTAGTATTATGAAGAACATTTGTTCTGTGCAGCCAGATGCTTGATACTGAGAAAAAGTAAAGCAGGAGTGAAACAAGATACTAAGTGGATTTTGCACCATAAACTGACAGCTTGCTTTTAATATTAATTAATTAACCTGTTGCCTCTTGTATTTGAATAAGTCTTTGCTAACGCTCTGAAAGCATTAGCTGTCACCATTCTACAAACTTTAGTCTCAAGCTGCCACAGTTTGAGCCTGCCTGAGTATCCTGGAGAAAAGAATCATAAAGTGCATTGGGTTGGAACAGGCCTCTAGAGGTCATCTAATTGAAACCCCCTGCAAAAAGTAGCACACCCCCAACTGGATCAGGCTGCTTAGAGGCCCCCATCAAGCCTGACCTTATATGTCTGCAGGGATGGGGCCTCAACCACCTCCCTGGTTCAACTGTTCCAGTTTCCACCACCCTCATAGTAAAGAAGTTCTTCCTAATGTCCAATCTAAATCTACACTTCTCTAGTTTAAAATCTTTGTGCTTTGTCCTAGCACAAAATGTCCTTGTAAACAGTCCCTCCTCGCCTTTATGAGATTCTCTTCAGGAAGGCCACTATAAGATCTCCTCAGGGCCTTCTCTTCTCCATCTTGAACTGCAACTCTCTCAGGCTGTCTTTATAGGAGAGATGCTCCAGCCCTCCAATCATCTTTGTGTCACTCCACCAGACTCTCTCCATCAGCTCCATGTCATTCTTATGTTGAGGGCCCTCCAGGAGTCTCCTGTATTGCTTACATCTCTCTGAATTACTTTTCCAGTAGATGTCAGGGTGGTTGAAGTTCCCTCTGCAGGATGAGACCCTGAGAGTGTAATGCCTCCTGTAGCTGGAGTAAGAAGGCTTTGTAAAAAGAGGATCAGAGAAAGAAAAGTTGCCCTCCAGAAGAAGGTGCAATGTAGGGTCCATCGTATTATGGAACTGTGGCATGAAGCACAAAGGTGATACCAGAGAGTTATAAAAGTACTACATACCTCTTGCACGATGCAAATTTGCTTTAAACTTGTGTAATACTTTACACCTAAAGAAATTACAATGTTCAGAAACATCTGTATGTGTCCACATATAGAAAATGTATTAATATATCTTACCTGAGAAATAATTACATGTGAGCAGGACACAACTACAATCACACATTTATCTTATAAACAAGTATCTGAACAGCTTCAAATCCTTAAGACATTCTTGGTTCCAGTATCATTTCCTCAAAAGATAGGAAATTCTTCATACTTGGCTTTATGAAGTAAATGACAGAGGGGGAGATTACAGCCTAAAACAAACTTGCTGAACTACACTTATTTCAAATTAAATTTGTAGTTTCAGAACTGACTTTCTCATGCATCGTGTCAATAAAAAATTATAATTTTAAGAAATCATGAATCACACCCTACATTTAGCTATCCATTTCTTCAACAGTATGTTGAGCCAAGATGCTCCTTCTACTTTAAATGGGATGTCCAGGTTTTAGACAAGATAAAGTTAAGTGACATGACTTACTCTTGGCCATAAAGGAAACCTGAAATTGAGCTCTATTTCACAGGCTTAGGTTTCCTACACACAAGATCATATTTCTTACTAATGGTGTAGATAAGAATATGTAGGAAACTGTTATCTCTGTCACTATCTGAAGTTTAAGGGCTTGATTTGAAGTTAACATCTATCTTACCATAAATTTTGCATAGGATTTTGTTGTGTGTTGTTTGGGGTTTTTAAAAATAGGAAAAAAACAAAACAAAAAAAATCCCAAAACATAAAAAGATGGAGCTGTACTCCCCAGGATCTGAAGCTTTTTGAGCTGTTGCATTTCCTTAAGAGGAAGAATCCTTAGGACAGGTCCATTCCTTGAAGTTCCTAAAGAAGTGTGATGGTAACACTCCCAAAGTATTTTAGAGCAGAGAATTTTTGTTGTATTTTGCACTACAAAGCTGAAAGAGACCACACACTGTATAATACAGCCTTCCCTGTGACTGCCTCATATATTTTTAGTCTTACCATACTGTTCATTATTCATTTGCTATACCCTTGGGAAAAAGAAAAAAAAAGGTATTAAAAGTAATTAAAAAGTATTATAAAGTATTAAAAAGACTATCAATTCATTTCTTGGAAACATACTTGTGAGCAATGTGCCCAGGTGGCCAGGGGGGCCAATAGCATCCTGGCCTGCATTAGGAATAGTGTGGCCAGCAGGAGCAGGGAGGTCATAGTGCCCCTGTACTCTGCTCTGGTTAGGCCGTACCTTGAGTACTGTGTCCAGTTCTGGGCCCCTCAGTTTAAGAAGGACATCGAAACACTTGAGCATGTCCAGAGAAGGGCAACAAGGCTGGGGAGAGGCCTTGAGCACAAGCCCTATGAGGAGAGGCTGAGGGAGCTGGGATTGTTTAGCCTGGAGAAGAGGAGGCTCAGGGGTGACCTCATTGCCCTCTACAACTACCTGAAGGGTGGTTGTAGCCAGGAAGGGGTTGGCCTCTTCTCCCAGGCAACCAGCACCAGAACAAGGGGACACAGTCTCAAGCTGCGCCAGGGGAGGTTTAGACTAGAGGTGAGGAGGAAGTTCTTCATCGAGCGAGTAATTCCTCATTGGAAGGGGTTGCCCAGGGAGGTGGTTGAGTCATCCACCCTGGAGGCGTTCAAGGGGAGATTGGACGAGGCACTTGGTACCATGGTCTAGTCATGGGGTCTGTGTTGATAGGTTGGACTCGATGATCCCCGAGGTCCTTTCCAACCTAAGTGATACTGTGACACACTGTGATACTGTGATAAGTCATGCACATGCAAGTCCCCTTATTGTGGGGTGTAATACTCCAAGACTTAGCAACTTGAGCAATCACATGTAGTCTAGATAATTAGACAGATCACTCTGGATATTTTGGGGATATTTTTTCTATGCAAAAAAACAATAATTATAAAAAAGGTAGGAAAACTTTGCTGGTTTTGATAGTTGTTCTAAGTATTTATTTTTATACATATCAACTACTTCTTTTCCTTGTCGCTTCTACCTAAAATGTTGAAAAACATTTTTCATTAACTTTCTGCAAGAAATTTCTTGTATATATCAAGAGATTAAAATAAAAATATTATTTTTTCAGAATGGTGCAGTTCTGCTTGTATTAAATTAATGTTCAGAAGAAAATAAATCATTTTTGTCAGAGACAGGTCTTTAATGATAAATCTCAGGATGTGTTATAATTGTCAAATTAATTTGAAGTCGAAAGAGTTATGCTGTTTCAGCTATAACTATTGCAGCCTTTCCTGCTGCACAGCAATTAGCAATTGACAAATCTTTCCTGAAGAAAGTTAAATGTTTTCATTCTATCTTAGAGTTGAGGAGATAAGTCTGAAGATGTACAGCAATTTTTGCAGACAGAAGCAAAGTACTAAAATATTATGGTGTCATGTCCTGTTTTAGTCACTATGATGTTGCTAAAAAGGAAACAATTAGAAGCAGTAATATAAATTCTTCCTCTTGACATGCTTTGAAGATGGAAAAAAGAGCCAGATCCAGAATTTAGGGGCAATGAAGGCATTATGCAAAGGACAGTGAGACATAGGCTCAAGATTCCCCTGGAGAGAATGCCTCTATGCAAAAATAGATGAGTGTCCCAGCTGTCTCAGATGCGCCAAAACTGATTGTTTTTTCCAGCAACATAGCTTATTCTTATGCTGAAGTTAAGAGACAAATATGCTTTCAACATCTTCAGTTCTAATCCAAAGAGATTGCCATTGATTTTTCACTTTTAAAACTCCAAAGAGGAAGTGAGGAGATAGTAGGAGTTCTTGGAGCTGTTATTGATTCTCGGATATTCAGCATGTGTCTATAACACTCACTTTACATTTGTAGATTCATTTTTTAACAATAGAGGTAAACAGGAGAATTCTAAAGTACGTCTCTCTGAAAGGTCAGTTTAACCCTTTTGCTCCTGCTTAGACTTCAGATTTATGATGAATGAGCCTACCTGTACCCTGCCAGTTCAGTGGAATTTATTGAAAAATAAGTTTTATCCAACCTTGTCATGTGGTAGCCCTAGTGAGTATGAATACTGATTGGATAAATCCCTGTGCAACTAAATCTAATAGCATTGCTGTGTTAGTCTGATCCCTTTCATTACCAATATCAGGCCTGACTCTCCCTCACAGCTAATTCAAAGTATAAATAATTGCATTTATATTGTCAAATATTTAAACATTAACCCAGACTTTTTTTTTTTTTTTTTCTTTAAAGGCCTCCAAGGTTTAAAAAAGCCTTTTGCTTTAAAAATGATTTGTCTTACTTATTGATTCATAAGAGTTTTCCTTATGGCTTAGAATCAATTTCAGCACTGCTGCAGGTTACACTGTGAGTAAGCCGTGTTGGATATATTTGTCTCAAAAAAGTCATCTGTCTTCTTTGCCTCTTTACTAGGTTAAACCCAGCCCAGGAGGGAATGGGTTGAAAAGAACCTAGCCCCAGGTGGACAAAGAAACCTGACCCAGGTGGGCAGAGAGATTTGGCCCCCTCTCCGAGGGAGGGGTCCCCAGTCAATGTCTATTCCACTCGCACTTCCTGTCCACGACCCTATTTAAAGGAAAACCATTTTCTGCCTTGCTGTCTTCTCCTACCCTTGCCTCCCTGATGGTCTGCATAACCACATGGTTGGGCCTGTTCCATGTTACTCCAGAATGCTAAGCAACTGTGTCTAAAGAGAATCCATCTTACATTCAGAGTCCTTTGCCAGTGGCATCTGGTTTTGTATATATTTTTATTTACCATTTTCCCTTATGTCTTTGTAACCTTCCTTTTACTCAAATGCCTTTTGTATTTTGTTAAACTTACCTTTTTACTTCCAATTCAAGACTGATTTTTTTTTTGTATACTTATCTCTCCTCTCCACCTGCCTGGTTTTTCATTCCCTACCAGGAAAAGGAGAGAGGGGAGGCAGATGAACTCTGTTACGTTTTGGGCTTTTGGGCTAGTAGGAAAGCTTAAACCACAACAGCCTCACACTGGCACAAGACTATTCTGTCTTACTCTGTACTAGAGCTTATTCTTTTGTTTGATTCCTCAGTAAGAAAAGGTGCTTGATAAAAGTGAATTGGACCTGCAAAGTCATGTCATCACGTGGATGAATAGTCAGTTGTAGTGGGGTTTTATACTGCTTCTGCCCTGATAGTATTGTATATATAGGATAGTTTTATATTAAATGAAAACCATATAGTTTTTTTTTAATGAATATACATCACTAGATAGTTGTAATGTCTCTTTTCTCGAAGAAAACCTACTTGAATGTCTAAAATAACCCACATATTCCTTTAGATCCAGGGAAAACCAAACCTCTGTCTTAAATAGACAGAATTCATTAGGAGAAAACCATTAAATCCGTTGTGCTGAGAATTTCTTTTCACTGTCCTTCCTATGGACCCTAGCTGTGATCTTTTCATTTCTCATTAAAATGATACCATCTCTTTTCCTAACTGTGACCTGTTTCAATCTTGCAGATGTTGCAAGTATTGATCTATTTCTGTCTTAAAGATAATAGGTGTTTGCATCCTGTCCTGTGAGATTCTGAAGGCATACTGCAAAGCTTGATCTTCTGCTGGAGCTGAGCGAGTTCTGCCTCTACTGCTGGTTCTCTCAAGTGTTTTTGTTGCTGCTTTCAGGCATTCTAAGTGCTTTTAAGAAGTGCCTTTAGTCTATTGGTACTTAATTCTTAGTTATATTACCAAGCTGTACCTTCACTTCTAAACCACATGTATTGGCATCCTGTCAGGCAGCACATTGATATTTATACTTCAGTTGTTTGGTTTTATGTATGACTTGGCCTTGAATTCTTTTATTTAGAAGAAATATTGATTCTTGCTGAGCCCCATTTCACTCTACAGTCTTCAGGTGCATTCTTGTTAACTGCCCCATATCTTAGATCAACAAATTTGGCGGATTTTGCCTTAAGGGGAAAAGAAGGGTATTTCAATCTCCTCATGTCTTCAGTTTTGTAGTTTACAAAAGCCTTGTTGGTAGTACCTGCTATTTCTAAATGACTTTAAAGATATATCACCACTGACTTATATTGAATTATAATAAGAAAAACAGCTGATCTCTGCAATACCTTGGATAATTGCAGTATATTTTCTCTTATTATTAGTACATTACTAATTAAAGAGCATACCTATAATCAAACAATACCACATCAAGGGCTTATATCTGTTCTGTCTTAATCAAAGATATACCAGATTTTGTGTTACATAGTCAGACCATTTCAACTATGGGATCTGTAAGTGTATGCAGGATCTGTAAGCAGATGAGTAAGGTGAAGGTGTCTGCTTCACTAAGTTTATCTGATCAAGAACCTTTTCATTGCAAAAGCAGAAAATAATTAAAGAGGGGAAGCAACAAACAAAACACACAGACACATAGACCTGACAGACAACCATAAGTGAGACAAGGACAAGATCAAAACCTCATCAGTCGTGATGATTGATGGGCTATCAAGAAAATGCCGGCAAAATCAGGATTTGTGACTAATAAGGCTGCAAACTGGAGGGTCTGGGGTGTTGGAAATTGGAGGGTGGTGGTCAATGGGACTATGCAAACTAGTGAAAACAGGTGACGGGGACATAACTGGGGATGAATAAAGAGGAATAGATGTAAAGGCCTATTGCATGTAAAACAGGACTAGTTAGTATGCTTGTATGACTGAACCCTGCACTTGATCATCACTGACTGTCCTATTTTACTAAACCTTTTAACTCTGAGTAATTTCACTCTCGCCCATGTGTGTGAGTATTGCAAGGATGAGTTCTAGCTGCTGGGGTGATCAATGTGAGTGAAATGCGTCTCAGAAACTGGAGTCAGACAAGGGATATGGGTACCTGCGGACTGTAGTGTCAGCTGCTGGAGCACGTTAGAGTCTTGGCCCCAGACACTGAGACAGGACTGGTGTGCCTCCCAAAAAACATGTTGGGTGAATGAAGTGAATAAGGGGCTGAGCATCAGTGCATGAAGTGGGACCACAGGTCACAGTGTATGTGTCTGCTGCAAGATATGAGGGAGAAAGTGTCTATGTCTTTCCCAAGCATGTGTGCACAGGCATGTGCTTGTGTGTCTTTTACCAACAAAATTCAAGCTCAACTATCTACCAAGTAGATGCACTGTGGTCCAGTTAGGTGGGCTCAAGTCTGTGAAGCAATGTCAGACTGATGGAGGGGGTGTGTTGGTACTCGGAGCTACAAATGTGCATGTGAATCTAGCGACTATTGTGTGTGTGCCTTCACTAGTGAACTTCAGCCCTAATCAGCTGAAAAGGAGCAGGGAACTTGGCTGTACATGTTTATATTTTGTGTGAGTCTCATACACAGGTACTGTTGGAGGCAGAGCTGTACCTGGAGGCAGAGCTGTACCTGTAGTCATTTGTGTAGCTGGCACCATTATTGTCCTTTGTGTGTGTGTGTGCGGGTCTGAGATATGTGCTCAGACTCACTACTGGCTCAAACTGCAAATGGGAAATCAGCAGACACATTTCTCAGCCTTGATATAGATACTGCGTCCTTGGGTGCCCCAGGCTGGGTTCCAGGGTCTGGGCAGGAAGGGGCTTCAGCCCTAGAGCTGCTGGCAGTGGTTGCCTATCCCTGATTGGGAACTGTACAGGAACAAGATCCTATGCTTTTGTATTTGTATAGCAATGAGAAAACTCTCAAATCATTGCAAATGTTGCAGTTATCAATGACCTGCAGAATCTTCTGAATTTGTGAACTTGTTTTGCATGTTTGAATTCCCTATTTTAGTGTCACTTTAATATCATATAAGAAACAGCCTCAATATCTCATCTCAGATGATATCCTGGTCCTGTAAGTGCACATGCATATTTACATTATTCTGCACATTATACCATCATAAAGTGCAAAATGTTAGCCAAAGATTGATTATTGTTTGTGTTTCCATCCCTGTGATTTTTGGCAGCCTTACCTTCTGCCTGTGATTGTTGAATGTCAAAGTTGTTAAATCAGTAGTACTATAAAATGCCAGAATCTTAGCTGTGCTTTAAAAATATGCATGGGATACACATATTACAGGATGCACAAAGGTCTTGATTTTTCTTGACTCATAACTATTTAATGCTTTCTTGGCTATGCCAATATATTTCTTAATACATTGATCCTAGAAAAGTACGCCAAGTTCTTTGCAGTTGCCAGATCATTGTCATTTTGGACAAGGAAGAAAAAAAGAGTAATAGGCAAATTTTCTCTAAAAATTCTGTTTAACAAAAAGATATTCCCTTTGTGTGAAAAGATTTCTGTACATGAGACTCTAAGTGTGAAGGTGACACGTTCTAGTGACAGCTAGAAATCCCTGACAGTTCTCTGCTGTCTGTTATATGTTTCTGTTCTGTCTTCTTTAAGAGTTAAACACAATTCCTATCTTATATTTTCTTTTTTTCAGATAGCATTTTCTACATCTAAACTTAAGTGAAAGGTTATTAAAACGAGGTGAACACATGAAGATCAGCTTCTGGCTGTGTATGCCTGCTGATGTGTACTGTAAAGCACATTTCTGGTACTGAAGCAATGAAAAAGGGCAAACCATTTCAAGGACCAGCATGAGAATACCAAGCCAATATTTTAGCAGTACTGTTCTGTTTTAGGAAAAAAAGACAAAGATAGAGGATAAGATGAACAATTTACACTGGAACATCATATTAACAGTAATGTTAATTTACAGAAAATGGATTTTACTTGTGAATTAAAAATTGACATTGTAAACCTTGATCTTGTTGATTTTTTTAATATATATATTTTTACAAGATCAAATACTTAGTCTGGGGATTTTGTCAGTCTACTTTGTGCAAAATAACCACTGAAATTTCTGTGTGTAGTTAATCAAGAAAAGCAATACATGTTATAAATACAGTCCTGACCATAGATAACCTCAATGGGATTCTCAGGTGCTCTGTCTATAGTCATGGAAAGAATAGACTAGAATTAACCAGGTTGGAAAAGACCTTTGAGATCATCGAGTCCAACCTATCATCCAACACCATTTAATCAACTAAACCATGGCACCAAGTACCCCATCCAGACTCTCCCTAAACACCTCCAGTGGTGGTGACTCCACCACCTCCCTGGGCAGCCCATTCCAATGGCAAATTACTCTTTCTATGAATAACTTTTTCCTAACATCCAGCTTAAACCTTCCCTGATGCAGTTTGAGACTGTGTCCTCTTGTTCTGGGAGAAGAGACCAACCTCTGCCTGTCTACAACCTCCCTTCAGGTAGTTGTAGAGAGCAAGAAGGTCTCCCCTGAACCTTCTCTTCTCCACACTAAGCAACCCCAGCTCCCTCAGCCTCTCCTCATAGGGCTTGTTCTCCAAACCCCTCACCAGCTTTTTTGCCCTCCTCTGGACACCTTCCAGCAAGTCAACATCTTTCCTAAACTGAGGGGCCCAGAACTGGACACAGGACTCGAGGTGTGGCCTAACCAGTGCTGAGTACAGGGGCACAATGACTTCCCTGCTCCTGCTGGCCACACTATTCCTGATAACAGGCCAGGATGCCATTGGTCTTCTTGGCCACCTGGGCACACTGCTGGCTCGTGTTCAGCCAGCTGTCAACCAGCACACCCAGGTCCCTTTCTGCCTGGCTACTCTCCAGCCGCTCCAGCCCAGCCTGTAGCATGGGGTTGTTGTGGCCAAAGTGCAGCACCCAGCATTTGGACTTGTTGAATTACACAGAATTCCATAGAATAAACCAGGTTGGAATGTCATCATGTTGGACTCTGCCCATCTGTCCAGCCTGTCCAGGTCCTTCTGGAGAGCCCTTCTATCCTCTAACAGATCAACACCTGCTCCCAACTTGGTGTTGTCTGCAAACTTACTAAGGGACTCAATCCTCTCATCCAGATCATCAATAAAGATATTGAACAGGATGGGGCCCAGCACTGATCCCTGGGGGACACCACTAGTGACTGGCTGCCAGCTGGATGTGGCACAGCTCACCACCACTCTCTGGGCTTGGCCCTCCAGCCAGTTCCTAACCCAACACAGTGTGCTCCCATCCAAGCCATGGGCTGACAGCTTGGCCAGGAGTTTTATGTGTGGGACAGTATCGAAGGCCTTGCTGAAGTCCAGGTAGACTACATCCACAGCCTTCCCCACATCCACCAGGCAGTCATCTGATCATAGAAGGAGATCAGTTTGGTGAGGCAGAACCTGCCCTTCCTAAATCTATGCTGATTGGGCCTGATCCCTTGGCCATCCTGTAAGTGCCGTGTGATTGCACTCAAGATGACCTGTTCCATGATCTTGCCTGGCACTGAGGTCAGGCTGACAGGTCTGTAATTTCCTGGCTCATCCAACCAGCCCTTCTTGTGGATGGGCATCACACTGGCCAGCTTCCAGTCCTCCGGGACCTCTCCAGTGAGCCAGGACTGTTGAAAAATAAAGAGATTGGCATCAAAAAGAAAACAACTCTTTCTGAAAATATGTGGGAAATTTGAGTTCTGGCAGACCTAGAACTCTCTAGCTAGCAAAGTTAGACACCAGCAGACAATCCTGGAAAGCCAGCATATTGTTTGATGGGGCTGCCAAAGCTTCAGGTTTAGTGAGATTTAGATTTCCTGGATCCTGTCCCAGTTTCCATTACCTTCTGCCTTTTTATTTTGTAGTTGAATTTCATAGAGGTCTTGTTCTGCATTCTACAGACTGCAGAATGTTACATCTGCAAATGCAACATCTACATAATTTTGAACATATTTAAATAAAAACATACACTTGTTAAATGTTTTCAAGTGCTATGTGTCATTTCAGTGTGATAATAGTCTGATATAACACTGAAAATTGAAAATACATGTTAGCATTTGAAACAGATAAAGAGGTAAAACATGATACCAAGGCAGCAAATATATTCTGAATAGCGGCTGGAAAGATTAATCAGGAAGACTGAGGAAATGAACAGGAGTGGATAAAACAGTCTGTTTCTAGGTGTGAGAAAAATACTTATGGTATGTGAGAGTACAAGAGAAGCTATTTCTGAAATCCTTCTGGCATTACAGACATCCTATCTTTATGTTATGATGAAACACAAAATTTGAGAGGTAAATCAAGTAATTATGTTCATATGGCTAAGGTTAGAATACAGTGTTCCATTTTCCTTTTGGCAAGAAAATCTTAAGAAAGTGGCTATTGCTTCATTTCACACAGTTCTGCACCACCTTTACCTTTAATTTTCACCTTTGTTTACAAAATTGCTATTGTTACAAGGAAATCTTCCAAAAGAGTTTACATACAGTTTATTTCAGAGCTTATGCAAATATCGGCCTATCAAAAGATATGGAATGACTTTTATTTGGAAAATAGAATAATTTGACTTTAAGAACCAGAGCACTGTGGTGGAATACTCTACAAAATTTAAGTGCAGAATGGTTATGTAAGCCAACACCTAACACCACCATGGCCATTAAACTATGTCCTGAAGTGCCATGTGTACAATTTTTTTTAAATCCTCCAGGAATGGTGACTCCACCACCTCCCTGGGCAGCCTATTCCAGTGCCTGATCACTCTTTCAGGAAAGACATATTTCCTAATATCCAATCTAAACCTCCCCTGGTACACTTTTAAGCCAATTTCCTTCATTGTATCATTTGATACTAGGCAGAAGAGACTAACACCTACCTCTCTACAACCTCCTTTCAGGTAGTTTTAGAGAGCAATGTGCTCTCCCCTTCTCTTCTTCTTCTTCTTTCTAAAGAATTCTAGATCCCTCAGACACTCCTCTTAAGATATTCTCCAGACCCTCCACCAGCTTTCTTGCCCTTCTTTGGACATGCTCTGTCAACTCAGTGTCCTTCTTGGTGAATGGTATATAACAATAGCCGGTTGTAAAATGGAGGGATACAGCAGTTCTCTTCTGAACAATTAATTTTTTGTTTGTACACCAGAAATGAGGAGGTGCTTGATGTCCAAAGGAAAGTTTGTAGTACCACAGAGATTAGAAATACCAGATAATGCACTTCTTCAAGTGTCTGTCAAGAAGCAAGTAGTCTGAATTTCTCTACCGCAAAAATGTGATGAAAATGTGCTATGACAAGTTGAGGCCAGAATCTCAAATTAAAAATTTGTTTTATAAGCTTTTGATATCTGTCTCCTATTTTGTTGAAAATTCCTGTGGCTTGACCTTTTTATTCCAAAGAGTCTAATTTTAAATTATCTTGTTTGAAAAGAAATTAAAAATGCTGATTTAATTTCGAACATGTTTTCATACACTAAAAAGTGAACAGAGGTGAGACATTAGTTCTAAGAGCAAATTACATTAAAGCATTAACCATATTCCTATCTTTTGCAATGTAGAATCAACTAAAGCATCTATTTCTAGATTTCGAACAAAATTTTTCAGGCTGCAACTGGAAATAAAATGAACTTCCTTGAAAAACTGCATCCTAATCGAGATGTTAAACTATGGCAGGAAGCGCTGTCAGCATTCTCTGCGTCAAGTGATTCTTTCCTCTCTTCCACAGGGAGGTACCTTACACTTTTACCCAGGGAAGTGTTTCTAATTCACTTTGTTTACATTGCAGATAAAGCAAGAGAGAAGTCGAAGAACTGGCATTATTTGCAGAATGTAATGGGAATTTGAGGTAAATTGAGATGATCTTGTGAATACTGAAGCAATACAATATCTTCTACAGTTCACCAAAGATTGATTGCTATAGGTGTAGATTAAGCTAAATGACCTTTGATGGAATGAGAGAACAATGCTATCTGCGAATGAACCATTTCGTTAAGATGATTGGAGATGATTCTGGTCTTAGACAGAAATGTACTAATTCTATTAAGCCAGAATTTTAAACAGTTGTGTTCCACTGAAGTATTTGCACATTTTCTTCTCAAATTGTTTTTTAGGTAGAGATGCAATCTCAAACCTCTAGACTGAGTGATTGTTTTGAGATGAGAGATTGCTCTATCCTGAGGCTATGAAAACAGTTGAAGAAATAAATGTTTTTAGGTAATCACCAGTACATCTACAGCTTTTCTGTCACTGCACACTCTCAGCTAGGTAGGACAGAAAGGTTTCAATTCCTTTATGTTCCTTCTCAGACAAGCAATTTTTCACGTACTGCTAGATGTTTTTAATCAGTTAACTCTTCTGAGATGTAAGAGTATCTTTCTGTCACTGTGCTAACAAATACTCATTTGAGTAGATAAAATTGCGACACATCGTTCAAATGCTTAAATTTAATTGACAAGACAGATTATCAGTGAGAGGAAATATCATAAATACATAGAAATATAATGATTTTTTATTACTTAACTGTCGTTATGATTGTATGGAGATTATGAATAGTCAATAGGTGGAACAATTAATAAACATATTAATAACTTTATTTAAAAAATCCCACCAAAATATTAATAAAACCTATTTACTGCTTCAAAATATTTGATTGTGGAACAGATATCTCACCAGCAGGAACATGTAACAATTTAAACAATATGAGCAACAATCCAGAAACAACGAACTGCAATTTATGCTGTAAATAGAAAGATAACATTGGCAACATGCCGGAGATTGCCCATACAGGGAGAGGAGGTACTCTAGAATTCTCTAGGGTAACAGACCTTTAACAGATGCTTATAAAAAATCAGATTTCATAATTTCTCACTGATCATGGTACCACGCAGTATGTGTGGGAATTTAAACAAAACCAAAATGATGTCGACCATGTGAAAGCTGCAGGAACACAGGTTCATTTTCTGTTGGTTTCTGCAGCTTGTTGTTTTAGCACATACAGGGTTTTATCTCCAAGGCTTTGTAGCTGAAAGCTTTGTAGAAAAGAGGTTGCTGCTGAAGCTTGCAGGGCTTGTTGGCTTTATAACTTTACCTATTTGGAGAGGTTCTTCAGCTGCAGTGCTTGTTGCTTCTTCCAGCCCTCCTGGGTTTTGTCTCTCGGCCCAGCAAGACACATCTTCCTGCTCCTGGCCTTTACAATGCTATATAGCAAGGGATCTTGCAGTCTGGGTAAACTGAAGCACAGCCCAGATTCCAAGCAAGGCTTGTGACTTCTCCCAGAGTTTGGATAATTGTGAGGCAAGGCGCTGGCTCTTTGGGCTGGTATTTGTAAATTTCCCAAGACAATGATGGCCAATGATAACAAAGATTAAGAGCTAAAAACCTGACACTTCAACTTATAGAATGAGTTTTCTCCAAATGTGGCCAAAGGCACACATACCTAGCCCACTTGGACTCCAAGGCACGTTCAGACAAGCCTGGGCAACGTGGGCAATTTCCTGAAAACCAGACCTGCTGGCTCCTGCCTCATTGTTTGACTCAGAGCATTTTTGAGGCTTTTTTTTCCCTTCAGGACAACTGTGCACAATCACACGTTTGAGGCATAAAAATATTTGTGGGACATGTAATGTCCCTCATGTGGGCCCCTCAGTTTAGGAAGGATGTTGACTTGCTGGAACGAGTCCAGAGAAGGGCAACAAAGTTGGTGAGGGGTTTGGAACACAAGCCCTATGAGGAAAGGCTGAGGGAGCTGGGGTTGCTCAGCCTGGAGAAGAGGAGACTCAGGGGTGACCTTATCACTCTCTACAACTACCTGAAGGGAGGTTGTAGACAGGCGGATGATGGTCTCTTCTCCCAGGCAGCCAGTACCAGAACAAGAGGACACAGTCTCAGGCTGTGCCAGGGGAGGTTTAGGTTGGATGTTAGGAAGAAGTTCTATACAGAAAGAGTGATTGCCCATTGGAATGGGCTGCCTGGGGAGGTGGTGGAGTCGCCGTCACTGGAGGTGTTCAGGAGGAGACTTGATGGGGTACTTGGTGCCATGGGTTAGTTGTTTGGGTGGGTTGGATTGGTTGATGGGTTGGACACGATGATCTTGAAGGTCTCTTCCAACCTGGTTTGGTTTATTCTAAATAAAGGTTTATTGTAATGATAATAGCATTTTAAAGCAAGGGGCTTTCAAGAGCAGAGAAAATGAAAGATGTCATTAAAGAAAAACACAGAATGAAATGACATTGTACAATATGTGGAAAGAAAGTTTTGGGAAACTGACAATATGAAATAAATTGAACAGTAGGATAAGGTGAGAAGACGTAGGACTGCTATGTATTACAGGTTTATTGGTTGCCTATATGTCAGTAAAAGACAAGGTCTAAGTTTCATAGTTGGATGCCTGGTCATGCTGTTTTCCCCTAACCCACAAGTGATCTATACCTTCATATGGCTCATCTGATGTTTTTAAATGTAATTTTAAAAAACATTTTCATAGTCTTCCTGATTTTCCCCATAGTGTCAGCCTTTTGTCATTCTTTAATTTAATTCAAGATATGTGTTAAAAGAATGATAGAACTTGCACATTGTTTTGTCCCAAATTACACTGGAATACTCTCCAAACTTTGTTTACAGGGTTGCAGTAACAACACAGTTCAGTCTTACACAGGTGATTATGGGAATTTCCTCTGTGGTTTGGATAATCAGGAATATGGTATTTCCCTTGAAACCAGCTATGCTTTCCTGCCAAGGGGGAGGAACCTTTTTGCTAACAGGCAATTCAGATCTGTGTCAGCCAGGTGCAATGATGTGTAGGAAGCTGTCCCAGAGATCATCTCTTAAGCTCTACAGGATGAAAGAGAAACTTTGCTGTGATGACATTCAATCTTCTGTGAGCTAGGTCTTTATCGTGCCCAGATACAATGCTTAGTACAGCCAATGTTCAAGCCAGCTGACTGACCAGGTTCTTCTTTGCACCTTGCTTGGTTATGAGGACTTTGAAGTGAAGAGAGTTGATTTTGTGCTTCTGATAGAACAAAACAATTCATAGAGCAAGAAGAAAAAGTTTAAGTGTAAGTCCTGGAACAAGTTAACTGTTGTGTTACAACACAATCATGCTGTGAAGAAACCACCCAAATAAATCCTAACTCCTCCCTGTTTGTTTTTTTTTTTCACCATGATATTTACAGCTGACCTGCAACACAATTAAAATTTGAGCTGGCAGTATCTGCTAAGATCATAGAATCATAGAATCAATAAGGCTGGAAAAGACCCCAAAGTGCCAGCCTGTCACCCAGGACCCCATGACTACTAAACCATGGCATCAAGTGCCACAATAATCAGTGTAGTATAATGAAGGGGTCACTGTAAAGTGTTAAGGAAAGTTCACATGAACAATAAAATGAGCTACAATTAAAAAGCAAACAAACACAACAACAACAACACACACACAATATAAAATCTACAATCCCATGGAAATAAATGTGATATATGGGGGAAAAAACCCAAACGAACCCAAACCCTAATTTTCTGTTATTATGTACACAATGAATGGTAAATCAAATGCTAGGAATTATCATACAAAAAGATAAGGAAACAAGACAAAACTATTGTTGATGACTGTATATTATTTCATGGCGGGATTGTACTTTGAAGCCTTTGTTCAAAACAAAAAAAGCATAGGAGAAATAGAAAAAGCACAGAGAAGAGCACAAATACAACTGTACTCAGGGATGAATAATCTTCAATCTGCACTGCAGAAATGAAAATGGAAATGGCTGTCGGAAGCAGTATTTACAAACAGAAGTTGTCTGAGGCAATCAGCTTCAGCTGTTAGATGCCTTGTCCATTATAGAATAAAGAGCTCCAGTAAAACTAGTAAGCTACAGACAAAACACAATCTTCCTTCTATACAGCTAGGTTGGGATTTCTTTGCAACAGGATGCTGCAGAGGCTGGATGATTACTTGAGATCTAAAAGAACTCTGTAAATTCATGTAAGAAGACCCCTCTTGATAGTTATTAAATACCACCAAGTCCTCTGTGGCCCACATTGCTGCAGAACACTAAATCACAGCAAATGACATGACTGTTTTGGGGATGTATGACTGTAGCATTTTGTTATTCATATTCGGTTTTCTAAGTATTTGTTATTAGCACATGGAATAGGTTGACCTTTGGAATAGGTCAACCTTTGGTTTGGTCCACAGTAGTCTTTGTAATATACTTATGTTTCAAATATTACTTTCACCAACAGGAGACCAAAGCCTTCCAGAAGTCATAAAAAAATATTATGGAGTCAGTCAGTAAGGACAGCTCAGGTTGTGCTGCGGTAACAAACTAAAATCATATCAGAATAAACTAAAGCACTATGTCCCATATAAGCTTACAGATCAATCCAGTTGTTAAGTATTAATTCTCTTTGGAAAGCCGAGGACTAATTCAATTGGAAAAGTTTTACACATACTCGTCCTGAATTTCTGTAGTGATTAGAACTTGAAAAAACTAACTAAACAAACAAACAGACAAAAACAACAAACAAAAACCTCCCAAACCAAAACAACCGGTTCTTCATGTCTATATCTATCCCTTCAAAATCCTCTACATCATCAATAGTTTAATGGTCAGCAACATCGGAAGAATTGAATACATCATGATACAATGAATTACAAATTGAGAAGGAAAAGGAAAAATACTTTCTCAGGCCAATACAGTTGTTGGCTAATGTCTGTTTTATAGTTCTACACCAGAGGAATCTTTCAGTCTTCACCTTGACCTATATTTTTTTTCATATTATTTTCTCCCTGTTCTTATTGAGGAGGGGTATTGAGAGAGAGGCTAGGTAAGGGTCTGACAGCCAGCCAACCCAAGGCCAACCCATCACAAAAGTGTAATCATTAATTGGAAACTTTAGCATTTATTAGCCAGAAATAAATGTTTTGCAGCAGATTACTTTTAGAGAAAATTTTTACAGATGTTGGAACAAATATAATGTGATTCTAATTACACTTTTCATAGGATCACGTTGAGCTTTTGCAATAAACATCAAGTAAAATACTTGGAACGCTGAGAAGCGGTAAGAGTGAAATGTCACTCTGGAAATAAATGTGAGAATGCCAGACTTTCCTGTATTTCCATTGTGTAACATTCCCAAGGGAGTTTTTAATTTCATTTTTGCTTCACTTTGAAGATAGATAAGAGGCATGTGAGCATGTGGGTGTGTACTCTGTCATAACAGGCCTGATTCATCTAAAACATTCAAGAAGAGTTATGAGCTCTTCCTCTGCATCCTTCAAAGAGACTGAATTAAAATGAAATATTGCATAGATGTAGAAGCAATAGCTGGACCTGCCAAGTGGCCAGTTCTTCACATTCAGCTATTAAATAGAATAGAATAGAATAGAATAGAATAGAATAGAATAGAATAGAATAGAATAGACCAGACCAGGTTGGAAGAGACCTTCAAGATTATCACTTCCAACCCATCATCCAACACCACCTGATCAACCAAACCATGGCACCAAGCACCCCATCAAGTCTTCTTCTAAACACCTCCAATGATGGCGACTCTACCACCTCCCTGGGCAGCCCATTCCAATGGAAAATCACTCTATCTATGAAGAATTTTTTCCAAACATCCAGTCTAAACCTCCCCTGGTGCAGCTTGAGACTGTGTCCTCCTGTTCTAGTGCACATAGGCAAAGGGTTCTTATTTTATTACTGACTACATATATGTATATAATTTTTACCTTACAGTTAAAATAACAAAATAATTGACTAAAGAAGCTTGAATATTAGTAACAATGGCACAACTAGCATCACAATAGGAAAAGAAATATTAAAATGGAACATTTCTTTTTGCATTACTAATGCTTTCTACATGGTGTAAAAAGCAACCAAGGCGATATATGCATTATAGTTATTAAAATAATGGATTGAAAATAAATGTAGATGTTATTAGGAAACTCTAAGATGGATTATTCATTCACTTAATTAGCCACCATACTGTGTGTGTGAAGAATGTAGTGAGTCCAAAGTATGTACATCTATTGCTATGAAATTACATATTGCTCTTTCAAGCACAGTGAGATGTAATATGTCCCATTATTTTTTCTGTAGTAGTTAGCTTGATTAAATAAGTGACTGGAAGTAGAAAAGAAATGTAACTAACTGTATCTTAAAATGTTCCTTACTGACAGTTATGCAGGATGACCTGTGCTTTAATGCCATTCAATTCAACAGTCATGAAATCATTGAGTGTAGTGTAGCAGTGCTTTTAAATAGTAGAAAAACCTATAAATATGAGTTGAGAATTAGGCCAAGGGAAAGACTGCTCTGGGATGTTAGAAAAGAATGATAGATTTTTCAGTATTATTGTTTTAAAATCTGGTATTTTCATAGTTTCATAGTTTCATAGTTTCATTCAGGGTTGGAAGGGACCACAAGGATCATCTAGTTCCAACCCCCCTGCCATGGGCAGGGACACCCCACACTACATCAGGCTGGACAGAGCTTCATCCAGCCTGCTCTTAAACACCCCCAGGGACGGGGCCTCGACCACCTCCCTGGACAACACATTCCAGGGTTTCACCACTCTCATGGTGAAGAACCTCCTCCTCACATCTAGCCTGAATCTCCCCACCTCCAGCTTCATTCCATTCCCCCTAGTCCTGTCACTACCTGAGATCCTGATTTTACTGAATGATGGTACTTAAACTGGTCAAAACAGTGCTTATTTTGGATGTAAGTAATGTCATCAGGCAGGCCTTCTGCATACAGACAAAAGTTACATAGAATTATCAAACCTGCCAAATGAAATGATTCTTTTTCCTAGCGTTATGAAATATGAAAATATGTTTAATGTCAAAACTCATCTCTCAGAATCATGCCAACCTTTGCTCATAATCTTAAGAAAGGAATTTAAGTCTAAACAGGAGTAGAGACCTTATTCATCTAAAATTTAATAGTTTTGTCTCCATCAGTCTTTCTCTATACTAAAAGCAAGGGACGGCTCTGGCTGTGTCACTTACTGTGCACATTACAAGTTGTTCTGATTAGCAAATGCAGTAATTCATATCATTAAATCAAAGAATTCAACAGATTAAAGCTACACAGGACCATATGCAGACTTTCTCCTCCTCAGGCAAGTGACCAGTTTTACAGCACTGCAAATGCACTTAAGAAACACCTTTATAAATCCATGAATCAAACCTTCAGTCTTTTTCTAGACAATGTAAATATTTGACATTTGTAGAACTTTGTTTATTTATTTATTTTTATTAAGTAACATAAGATTGGACTACATTTCATTGGCTGTTGAGAAGTTAAAAGTATAGTAAACATTGGTGTAAGCTGGAATGACTGAAGACGTGGCAGAATAGAATAGAATAGAATAGAATAGACCAGGTTGGAAGAGACTTTCAAGTTAATTGTGTCTGACCAATCAACCAATCCAACCCACCTAAACAACTAACCCATGGCACCAAGCACCCCATCAAGTCTCCTCCTGAACACCTCCAATGATGGTGACTCCACCACCTCCCTGGGCAGCCCATTCTAATGGCTCTCTCTGTGTAAAACTTCCTCCTGACCTCCAGCCTGAACCTCCCCTAGTGCAACTTGAGACTGTGTCCCCTTGTTCTGGTACTGGCTGCCTGGGAGAAGAGACCAACCTCTGCCTGTCTACAACCTCCCTTCAGGTAGTTGTAGAGAGTGATAAGGTCACCCCTGAGTCTCCTCTTCTCCAGGCTAAGCAACCCCAGCTCCCTCAGCCTCTCCTCATAGGGCTTGTGTTCCAAGCCCCTCACCAACTTTGTTGCCCTTCTTTGGACACGTTCCAGCAAGTCAATATCCTTCCTAAACTGAGGGGCCCAGAACTGGACACAGTACTCGAGGTGTGGCCTAACCAGTGCATTGTACAGGGGCAGAATGACCTCCCTGCTCCTGCTGGCCACACTGATTCAAGAAATTAATCTATCTAGTCTTAAGTGCAGAACAACCGCTAGAAGGATTTTTTAATAATATTAAATTAACAACACATAAACCAAGTTCAGCCTTAGCTTTCTGACAACCAAGATTAATTTTAATGTATATTGAGTAACACTTTCCTTATTATTTATTGAATTTATTTTATGCATTGTTTTCTGGATGAATTTGTTTTCAATAGAGCCTTTTTCTTATCTACCATTAGCAGTTTAATTTATTCCCAGTAGAGCATCCATTTTGTCAATCTTTGTTTTGATTTCTACTGATAAATTATTTAGTTCAAGCAAATCATTGACACTATTCATGCTTGAAATCAGGGCATAAACTACATCTAGAGATCTTAGAGAACCATAATAAATCACCATATTATCTGCATAAATCACCACTAATGATCTGGTATATAGAGATGGCAGGTCATTCATACAGATTAGAAATAAAAACTGAGTCCAGTCAAGGGCTCATAAAATCTGTAATCATTATTTAGAGCATCAAAGTCATTATAGGTTACAATATTTCATCTACATGTATTTAAATTACAGCATTATTACTATCTAAAATGTAATAGTCAAAATAGAGGTAACTTCTTATGTAATGACCTCACATCAGCATGTTTTTACTCTTTATTATTCAATTGTATTATTCATTAATTCCCTGGTTGGAAAGAAAATGTTAAAGGAAATTTTTAAAGATGTACTTATTTAGAGGCTTTTATACCTCTGGAGAAGAGTGACTAAAATTGCCAGAGATGATACCTTTGAGAACTGTTGAGAAAATCAGAAGTACTGCAAAGAACAAGGCGTTGACAAGGAATTGGGAGGAAAATCAATGGATCCGTCTCTGCTCTGATTTATACCCTTTACAAGCACACGATACTGGATTTCAATGGTTATAAATCATTATGTCTTTACTGAAACCTATTAAACAATCCATGTTTAGGATATCTGAAGTTCTGTCCAACATCTAGAGGTAAACTGTCAAGAACTAGCAGGCAGAAACCAATCAGGTCTTGTGTGTTTTATTGAAGACCTTGGACATCAATGAAAGTACTGCCTGAAAGAATCTACTGCATTTACTTTTATTTGTTTTAACTGATGGCCATCCATGGATGTAAATTAAAGACCTGACTTTTTCATCTGAGTCATTTAATACTGATTTATTAGTAAGCTCTAGTATAGCCATTTGAACTTGAAATGTAAAATCATTGCTTAATACCAGTTACTTACAGACTATGCCACTTCTGCTCTGGTTGCAGTCTCCTTCATTCATTATGTATCTGCAAATGCATAATGTGAAACAGGACATCAACACTATGGGATGGCAGTTCAGAGTTGTCCTCATCAACAAAAGACATTATCTCTTAGGGTTGCTGCTGTTTTACTTTCTTTCTTTACTTAGCAACACAAACACCTCTCTGACCATAAAGGTTAGAAAGTTTTATGTTCTTCTATCTAGGTCTATGGTGAAAATAGGGAAAATATCATGTTTCCAGATCCTGACTGAATAGCAGTTTGTTCTGTAGAACTGCAGTCAAGATAAAAGTTAAAGTGGGGCTAGAATTTTCCCAGACCCCTGAGGACCCAGAGCAAGTCGGGATAAAGGAGGAGTTTGCCTTGGTTGATGAGGACAGGATTAGGGATCAGTTAAGCAACGTGGACAACCATAAATCCATGGGTCCTGATAGGATGCAACCTTGGGCACCAAGGGAACTGGAGGAAGGTATTGCTAGGCCATTCTCTCATGATTGGTAAGTTGTGAGGAACAAGAGAGGTGCCTGAGGACTGGAGGAAAGCAAATGTTACTGTTGCACATTCTATTCTCCCCTTCTAGGGATCAGTATTTTATCTAGGGTAGATTAAAGGCCAGATAAGCAAGCAGTGTTTATGGGGTGCTTCTTGCTTTGGAATATTCAGAAAAAGGTTCACCTTGAACTACACTAAGAAGGGAACAGCAAGAGAAAACACAGGTGCTACAGATAGCAAAAGAACAGCAACTTAAATGCAGCTGGCCAATCTTAGTGGCTAAACTGACAGAACATGAAATATAGCGAAAATGGAAAACTATGTATTAAGAGAGGCATACCATGCACAACTGCTGACCAAGGTGGAATTTTTCATGGTAGCCATATAATGAATAACAAATTAAAACAAACAAACAAAAAAAAAAAAAAAAAAAAGTCAGCAAAACTGAGGTCCCTGGGGAGGGAGTAAATAGTACTAGCTGGCTTATTTTGGAGGGGATGACAGTGGTAAAGATGAAGAAACTCTATTGTTAAAAGGCCTCTAGAAGGGATAAATCATTTAATTTAGGCTTATCAGGAATACATGTCACCCAGCTTACTGCTTGATCACCACAGTATGGAGCAGGACACTGGAATCATTCTTTCCATTCATGTCTGATTTACCTCCATGACCATAAATAACATGGAGTGATTTTCTTTATTGTCTGTGAGGGAATATCAGGAGATCTCTTCCTAACATCAACAAGGGAATGCCTGGAGTGTAACATTTACCAAGGCCTTTTTCTTTTCTAACACTTGTAATGGAGTGTCCCATTAAAATGCTTTTTTATTTTTATGACTCATTTTCCTAGATTGTGGAGGTGAACTATCGCTCTCCTTCCACCATTCTCATGATCTATTTATTCTGGGCAGAGTGTTCATACTCACTGTAAAAACACTAATTCAAACCTTTTAAAATGGAGGAAACTAACTGCTGAGTTACAGGGTTTCACATCCAAAATTCTCTGTATTTTGTTGCAGTAAAGATGTCAGTGATCAACAGGTTGTGCACTCCATTTAAGGCCCTCCTTTATTAGTTCTGAATAATA